>NC_139512.1:101341978-101409478 GCF_947247035.1 Vipera ursinii | reverse complement strand
TTCCCCTCCCCTCCCCCTCCTCTCCATTTGCATGAGGGCAATGGATGAGCTCATCCATCGCTGTGTATCCAATTATATACATCTCTACTGTATAATGTAGCCAATTATACATCTCTATTTCTAGCAAATTAAGCAATGCCATGAATAATTCGTGTCTGGAGGCTGCAAGAGTCTGGATGGGCTACAACAGTACTGAGTGGCTTTGGATTATGGGCCCACTGGTTCCAGGACTTTGCCATCTTTGGTGCTGGATGATGTTGCACTACCCCAGACAGACTCTGTGCTCAGTTGAGGGGTCCTCACAGACTGACAATTCTTGGCTCCTGTCATTTGTGCCTTTTCCTGGGTTGGCAGGCTCTGCTTATAGTCACTCAGATTGGATTGCTGCAACAAGCTCTACTATTGGGCTATCATTGAATGGTATCCAGAAGTTTCAGCTGATGTAGAATGCAGCAAATAAAGGAGTTGTGTGTGCGTCTAGAACAATGAATGTTATATCTCTGTTCTATGAGCTGCCATTTTGCTTCCAGAATCAATTCAAGGTCCTTTAAAGCCCTTCATGGCATGGAATTTGGCTATTGGGTAATTCAGGCTCTCCCCAATTGCATCTGCCTGCCCAATTAGATCTAGCAGAGAGGACATGCTGTAGATACCGTAAGCTAGGAACCAACATTTGGTGGGTCCCTGGAGATGTGCCTTCTCCACTGTGACACTAACTTTATGGAACATACTTTTCCCCAAATTAGATTAGTTTTATCCCTTTTGACAACCTGGAATTTCCCTAAGGCCTCTCATTTAACCAGGCCTGGGGCTTCCAAGGAATTGGAGATATACTTAAATGGCTCCATTGTTAGGTACCCATTCTTATTCTTCTTTTGCCTAGGATTTGTATATTTGTTTTTATAATATTTATATTTTAATCTGGATTTTATATTTTTATATTTTTTGTTGTTGTTTGATTGTTCCATGCTGCCCAGAATCTTGTTTTGTGAGGCGGATGGCTATACAGATTTGTTAAATAAATAACCTGTTCTTACATTTCTTCACCAAAGTTAGCTTCATAATTTTTTACAGTCTGTTATCTGTCTGTCTGTATCTCTGTATTGATTTCCAAGCTTGATGTAACATGTTAATAGTTTCTGATGTTGATAATCTTAGTTTTAAGAGGTTTGAGGCCGAAGATTTAGCTATTTATTGCATTTTGCTGAAAAGTAACAATCCCAAGAATAAGAAGATTTCGAGATGCAATAAGAGACATTCAAACCTGAGGTTTTTTTTAAAAACTGTCTTTTAAATATACAGCATGCAGTGTATTTAAAGTCATACATGAGGGACATCAAAAGGACCTGGGGGATATTGAAAGGAGGAAAATGTCCTTCTAAGATGAAAGAAATTGAAAACCGACACTAACTCCTTGCATAGTCACTCATCCTAGAATAAGAATAATGTTTATTTATTGGTACATTGAGCTATTCCATTCAAAGTCGAGGAACATGGTGGATGGGACTGACATTGAAATTAATGTAGCCTGACAACTGAAATCTATAATATTGATAAAATGGATGTAAACTTGCAACTTATTGAAATAAATGGATTGCATAAGGAATTTTTGACAGCTGATTCAGAGAGAGATGACCAAAGAGACTGCAAAAACAACTGATTTCATTAGCAAGGACATCATGCTTTTAATTTATTACTTGATCTTTTACTCTGGATAGAGACCAAGTTCATTTTAATCAAACATTCATATTATTAAAGATGCTCTTATGGTTATTTCCCCCCAAATATAGCCTAGAGTTAGAGTTAAAATGGAGAGGAAAATACGAGTTTAGAAAAAATAAATTTAGGGGTATTTTTATGGCTTTAAGCAGGTTAATGTGAAATATATTTCATCTTGTTTAGTTCTGTACTGGTGATATCTTCAAGATACATCATTATAAAGTAACCTGATAGTGTGTCAGTGGGTAATGCAATGCCAAGGAGTCATAAGAAGTTGCAGGAAAAGCTTCTGTAAGTCTGCTGTAAGTGAGAAAATGTTGCTGGTCAAGATATTCCAATTCTAACGGAAATCACACCCCTGTGGCAAATTTCTCAACCCTCAACTGTATTATTTAATTAAACCTGAAACACAGATGTAGAAGGCAGGAGCCAGCAGAGGCATGAGATGCCTTAAAAATTCCCAATACGTTTTTCATATAATGTTTTTTAGGGGGAAACTTAAAATTAAGTCTGAATGGTAATGTCTATCTCCCACTTTTGTCACTGATTTGCAGATGGTGGAGATGAAGGGAAAACCATTTTCACAAGAAGTGGCTGAAATTAGGAGATGGTGAAATTTTGGGCTGGGATTTGTGCCCCTGTTGGACTAAACATGTTAGATGAACCAAAAATAACTTTTGCCTTATTTTATTTTTACATGCTTTATTATTTTACCTACATTATTGAATTTTGTAGAATATGGAATATATTGTAATGTCTGGCTTCTGGAAATACTTCACATGGAAGCATTATATACATACAGTATTTCAAGTGAAGAGACAAATCGTATTTCTGATTTCCTCTCTCATCCTAAGTATATTTTCTCCTTAAGTAAGTTCCATTGATTTTGATGAAGTTAAGTTTCAGAATACAGTGAATATACCTGGAACGTCAGGTATATTTAATTATTTAATTCCAAGCCTGTAATATAGGGACTGTATGGAAGTGAAAAATGGCTTCTTTTCAAGTAATTCTTTTCTGGCCCCTTTTCCCCTCCTGTAGTTGTCAGAGCTCTGTTGTGATTGAAATATGCAGATATCATTTTATCTGAATTTTATCATTTGTTCACTTGTCCAGTATTGAAGTCATCATCTTTCCAGAAAACCTGTGCAGAATGCTAAATGTGTTAGCACACCATTAAAGCAAGGGATTGAGTATATTCTCATGAGACTTGGATAGAATGACTAGAATTACCAAAACTTTTGAACACTCCAAAAATAGTAAACTTTGGAGTGATATCTGTATCTCTATTTCTAATTCTGAAAGTACAAGTCTATGTTCTCTCTCCCTTCCTCCCTCTCTCTTTCTTCCTCTCATTCTCATGTGTGTGCATGCACATGTGCACACATACATACTCAAGTCTCTGTAAGTCACAGCATCTGTTTGATTTTGTGTGATTGACTCCGACTGGTACTTGGATAGAATCCATCTGGCAGCTGCAGGATTGTAGAATAGACTGGGACAGCCGAAAAGAAGACACTGTCAAACCAACTCTATAGCTTGGGAAAACTGCAAGATGTGTCCATTTTGTCCCCTGGCCGTGTATGAGTCCCCAGTGTAGGGGTATTTGTATTGTGGTTTGTTATGTGCCAAGGTATTGTATTATGATTATTTTTTAACTTAGTATATATTTGCATTTTGAGATTTTAGTCTATATTTTGTGTGAATTGTTAAGAGATGTATTTATTTATTTATTTATTTTATTGGATTTGTATACCGCCCTATTCCCGTAGGACTCAGGGTGGTTTACAGGGCAGTTAAAACCATGAATACAAAAAATTAAAAACAAATAAAACAATTAAATTAAATTCAAGCCCCAAGATTAAATCTAAAACCCAGTTAAATTAACAACCCCACAGTCTGGACCAAACAGATTGAAGAGCCACGTTTTCAGGTCCCGGGGAAATGAGCGAAGGTCGGGGGCAGTCCTAAGTTCTGTGGGTAGTTGGTTCCATAGGGCAGGCGCACCCACAGAGAACGCCCTTCCCCTGGGAATAACCCGCCGGCATTCATTAACCAGAGGTACCCTGAGAAGGCCCTCCCTGTGGGGGCGCACAGGACGATGGGAAGATCATGTCGGCAGCAGGTGTTCCCTTAGATAGTCCAGACCCAAGCCATTTAGGGCTTTATAGGTCATTACCAGCAGGGTTATCTGTTTAAGATGGGTAGCCATTTAAATTTTATAAATAAACAAACAAACAAATAAATAGTGAGATTGATTGGAACTAAGGGCATTTGGTTCTATGATAACACTTTCACTCTAAAGCCAAATTAAACCAGATTCTATGTCTCAATGACAGTTGAAGGTAGTACTTATATTCCAGATTCCATATTTTTAATAGACTTTCTGTGACTTTTATAATCCTTATGTAGTTAATTGTTTTTGGTAGGAAACATTGAAAACAAGGCCACCCTCAGTCTTGGAAACTCACTGGCTGACTTGGGCCCAACTGCTTACTTCTCAGTTCAACCTATCCCCCAAGCATAGTTGAGGGGAAAAATAGAGTTTGTGGAACCCTGAGAATTACTGGAAGAAGAGGAAAATATAAATCAAATGAATTTGCTAAATTTATTATGCTCAAATTATTATATTGTATAGTACTCAACTTGGTCCCTTTTTGCCAATAGAAGTCCCATCTGTGGACAGAGAGGAAGGCAACTTTCCCTTTCCATAGTAATTCTTACCCTTCTCCAGAAAGTTTACTACTAGGAGAAGCACAGGGCAGTAGAGAAAAGAAGGAAGAAAATCAATCCTTCTCCAGTCCATCAATAAATGTCTTCTACTGGAAAAGAGGACTAACAAAAATATATTTTGCTCATAGGTTAAATAAACATTATTCAAAACAAAAATATATTAGAAATGTGAATTAGAAAAGAAAAAAGCTACTTTGTTTATCCTAGTTATTACATACTTTCACATGCCCAAATGGCTTCAATGCAGAAAAATTTTCCATTATCAGAATGTCCTAGCCTAAGAGTGTGAGATGGCATTCATCAGTAGCTAGTGAGTGTGCCACTGCTATCCCTCTCCTGAGTGCAAACTGATACCATTTCTTATAACACCCAGCCACAATCTGAGCTTCAAGTGTGGTGAATGCTACCAAGACGTGCACTGGACAGAAACCCATCCAGTGATCAGATGCATTGACCTCATTATGCTAGCTAATTTCCAGCTAATTTTGAAGATTGAGAAAGTGACTGGTTCTAGGAAGCATCTGAGCACTTTATGTCAAAGAGGAAAAAAAAATCCCTAGATGGGTTAATCTAAAACTGATCTCTCCTGCCCTGTACAGCAGCATTCCTCTCAAGATCCAGATGACTCCAACTCTGCCCTGAAGACTTGGTTCTTTCTTTGGCAGGATCCATCTTGGACATTTCCTTGGCCAAGATGTTATGTGAGCTATCACTTTATGTGACATGAATTTTTTGACCCATGGATGTGATGATACCAGCAAAGAAATTTACAGTCTTTACAATACAGGTAGTACTCAACTTACAACCACAATTGGGATCAGAATTTCTGTGCCTAAGCAAAAACGCTGGCTAAATGAGTCAGAACAGATTTTAAGACCTATTATTTTTCATGGATGTTAAGTGAATCGCTTCAAGTAGGTGAATAACATGGTCAGTAAGTAAATCCAGCTTCCCACATGGACTTCACTTGTTGAAAACTGCTGAAATCAAGTTCTAGGACATTATTTGAAGGGATTAAAAATCAAGGCAATTAAAAATAATAAAAAAGAAGGAATATAAGGTTGGTTTGGTTAATGAGGTTTAAAATAAATATATGTCATTATTCGGTAATCCTTAATGGGTTTTTGCTGACCAGGATTGAATGACAAAGATTTAAGAATTTGTTTATAGATAAGATATGGGAAGTAGAGATTGTTTGTTGTATTCTAAGAGAAGGTGATAAGTTACTAAATGCTTATACATGAAAAAGGAAGCCATTTTTATATTTCTTTTTCATTTATATATTCTATAATTGTGTTCTAGAGACCTAGTCATGTTTTGTCTAGGAATGTGGGAATCAGTATAATTTGGGTCTATTATATTGCTTATCTTAATATGTATGTGTGTATGTGTGGGGCAGCTATTAACATCAAGGAAAGATATCTACAATTTAAGCCATACTTAAGGAGGGGCAAGAACATTCATAAGGAATTACACAATCTGAAAATGACTGTTGACTTGATTGGATTCCACTGAAATCAGAGGAAGTGATACATGAGATAGCTTCTAATAGGAAATGGAATAGACTAAAGAAATAAACATGAAAAAGCTTAGTTCTGATTCTTTTTCTACTATACTATTTTAAAAGTTATTTCTGCCTTGCTTTCGTATCACTTTAAAAATCTCAAAATCTTAACTTGTTTTTATTTTTAGAACTCTTAAATAAGTAAAGCAACTGAATCAAATTGAAAGGGAGAATATCTATGAGATAAGCTCTAGGGCTCAATATGATGATTCCCAAGAACTGTGAAAATATCCCCCTGGAGTCGATATGTGCCTACAGTCAAAGTGCATGGGAGTAGAAGAACAAGCTAGGGACCCCAATTAGGGGCTCCTATTGCCTTTAAAATTACATGGAGACAAATTAATTGTTTGCTATCATTTTAATTTGATTTGATTATTATATCCTTAGCATTTTCTGACATTTTCCCCTGTCCCATTTCCATAGCTTTATTTTATGTGCAGACATTTTCTTCATGCAGTCAAAACATATAGTTTCACAAGATGTTGTAGATTATACTGTAATTAAAGAAGAGCTTATATGTAGTCAATTTCTTTCAGCTATTTGTCTCCAGAAGCTCTATAGCCAAATGAGGATGAGGATGAAGACACAGTGTGCCCTCTTTCTTTCACATATTCATCATCCAGAGTTGAAAATCCATAAATGGAAGGGCTCTTTTATTTTGTGGAAGGCAGCCAGATACAAATGTTATTCTACTCCAGACAGAAATGCACAAAACAACTTGGGTTAATTTTACAATATCTTTGGAGTCCCATAATCAAAGGGGAAGTGGGAACTGGTAGTAAACACCTCCTGCTACTGACATTTATAGGGTTGTCTAGACTAAAGTGTTCTGCTATGTGCAACTCTGGAGCCAGCCCATGGTTTCTGCAGTGTGAGAAGGAGTTGCTGTGTGCATACTCAGACTCCATTAATAAACCACTTACTTCCTACTAAGCTATAAATAAGCTCCGGAACGTATTTCTGATTTTATTCAAATAATGCCAATACATGGAAAGATTTTTTTTTTAAAAAAAATGCAGGATTATAATGGATTCAGCTAAAAGAATCTAATTATTGTGGCATTGTACTGGAAAATATCCACTTTGGTGCATTCCCTAGCTTAACTATGCATATGCTTCTTGTTGTCATTTTATGTCACAACTTCACCATCTAGTCAATGTTTTGTACATGACATACTGCTCAGTTTTTATGATTAGACTCGAGAGACTTAAAGTGAAATGAAAACTAATATTATCTTGGTGGATTTTTTAAAAAAAAACATTCCAACCAGGAGCAATAATTCTTACAGCATGGGATCTCTATATTAAATACTATGTCAGCTGAAATTACTTCTGAGATTGGTAATTGACTATGTAATGTCACTAGTAAAAAAAGATTTCAGTCTGCAGTACAGTATCCACTTAGAATTACAGCTCTGAATCCTTTTCAAAGTTTATTCCCTGCGAAAAGCATTTGTATAAAACCATCGTTCCTTAATATTGGGGAGGAAAAATGAATATGGTACATTTTGGCATGCATTTTTCTGCTGTAGGGTTGTGGGGTTGCATTTCACAAGATACTATAGAGTTTTCAAAATGAAAATCTGTAGTAAGATTTGAATTTGAGATACAGTGCATGATCAGATTTAATTTACTCAACAAGATAATAAGCTACTAGTTCACTCATTGCCTTCCCAATGGCATAATGTATGGTATTGGATTGAAAGAAACAACATGTGGGTGGTAGAACATATCAGTAGTAAGATGGGGAATAGTTCTAATGTTGTGTTAGTGTTAAAACGTAATATTAAAGATCTTTGTGCTTTGTACTTACTCCATAGAATTTTTCCAGAAGATAAAGGGAAGAAGCCAGAAACCAGGGTCCATTCTTATGTCATAATCTACTTTCAGAGATAATTGCATGATTTAGTCAAAAAATGTCTACTTTACTTTAAATTCCATTGAATTCAATATATCATTTCAATCAGTCTACAAATGACCCTTAAAGAATGCGGAGACACCTAGGGATGATGGAGTTCCAGTTGCTTATTAGTGCTGTTGTTGCGGAATAATTAACATTCCGACCAGAGGAGGATGGACCATGGTTCATTTGCATGGTGGATATCAAAGAAAGAAAATCCGAGGCATATTCTATTGTAAAACTTTTAATGAGAAAACAAAAGACAAACAAGTCAAATGATGCAGTGAAATATACAAGTTCAAAGGATGAATATGCAGCAACAACAATGACATTAACTGATCTCTTCCTTGAGCCAATTGCTCCTTGAAGGATTTTAACAATAGTACTCTTGTGCTACAATGTGATTTGCTTTAACTGAGTCTTCAGTTCTCCCCAAGTAAAAAAATAGGTATCTGAGAACTCTCCCTTTAACATCATATGTTTATCAGTGAAGTTTCATTTTCTTACATAATTTTTATGAACTTGGGTCTTACCCAAGTAACAATTGCTTAAACATTCCATATGAAATGGTTAATCTGTAATAATAGTTTCCTAGCTATATCTTCCAGACACAAATGATCCATCTTATCTGTCCCTCTGTGGGAATGTCTTTTCTCTTCCATTCTCAGGAGATTAGTCAAAAAATTTTGCTGTTGTATTTTCTCCAAGTTGGTAATACCACATTTGGAATAAAATGAGATACATCTTACATTTCTTGGCTTTTAATACAGACTTAACCTAAATTGTGGACTTTAAGAAACACATTACATAATGTATCTTACTTGGACTACATTCCCTAGTGAAAGAAATAAGAAAGCTCTACTTGACTTCATTCATTCTCCATTTATTTCTACCCTGGCCCAGAATATAATCTTAATTGTATTTTATGTTATTAAAATTGTGAGATATTTCAGTAATCTGGGTCATTTTGACAGAGAGCTGATCATGATCTGATTGATCATCAGAAATTATATGTGGCATAAAGAAAACAATATCAAAATGAAATATATCTTAACAAAAAATATCTTTCCTTACGTGGACTCCTTTCTTTTCATTTTATACAGATGTTAGAACAGCTTAAATAAGTATAATGGGGAAAAAAACTGATTATGCTCTCCTCAAGAGAAATGCCTATTTTATATTTGTTTAGAGGAACACTTCCCTTAACCATCCAGAAAGGGACAATAGTTTCTTATCCATCTTTATTTAGGAAATGTTTTATTTTATACTTAATCATATAACAAACTTCTTTTTCTATGTCTCAATGATGTTGCTTTTTTCTTGTGCACCACTCATATGTTTTCCCCAGGAAAACCTGTGATACATTTAAAGTGTGTGCATGCCTTTTTATGCACAGCTCTCCATATGTATCTCTCACACTTTTCCTCCATACATTTTTCACACTTCACCCATAGCAGCTTCTCCCCTTGGCAAACAGCAACCAATGCAAGCATATATTTAACAAAGCAGCTGCTTTCTAACTACATGTCAAGGTACAAAATTTGTATCATTTACTATGCAACTGAGTCATTCTACATTTTTTTAAAAAAATATAGGCACAAACAAATTCCTAAACATGTGCTCAAGTTTCAAAAAAATATACACTTTGAATTGCATCTGGAAGCATATTGGGAGCTCATGATGTAGTGATATTAACTAGCTCTACATAGGTGCACTCATAATTACTCATTATTTTGCATTCTGGACCAGTTGGGGAAAGAAAGAACATTGTATAGGTAGTCCTTGACTTACAGCAGTTCATTTAGTGACCATTCAAAGTGACCATTGCAACTGCGCTGACACAAGTGACTTACGATCATTTTTCACACTTACAACCATTTCAGCATCCCCACGGTCACATGATCAAAATTCAGATGCTTGGCAACTGACTTGTATTTATGAGGGTTGCAGTGTCCCGGGGTCATGTGATCACCTCTTGCAACCTCCTGAAAAGCAAAGTTAATGGGGAAGCCAGATTCACTTAACAACAGTCTTGTTAACTGAACAACTGCAGCAATTCATTTGGCAAGAAAGGTCATAAAATGGGGCAAAACTCACTTAACAACTGTCTCACTTAGCAACAGAAATTTTGGGCTCAATTGTGGTCGTAAATTACGGGCTACCTGTATTCATTTGCATTGCTCCCAGAATAGAAAGAGACCTATCAGGATTTAAGTTTCATAATAATAACTTTTTAAAATAATGTTGAATGTAGAAGTCTTATTTTGGAAAATGTAACATTTTATTATTATTTGGAATTAGCTCTATTCCAAGAAATAACAGACAGTAACATTCCCTGGGATGTATCTTGTGGTATTCCCCAAATCCATTCCAAAAAGTTTAGCAAGCTTTAATTTTTATTGTGACCAGAGAGGGAAACTATTCAGTGATAGGCATTACACCAACCATATTCAATTACCAGAGTCTATTCTTAATTAAATTTAAATGGAATGATATTTAGTGTTTGCCTTGGTCCTGCCCACAATTTTGTCCAGCACATGTGCTCCAGAGTGTGGACCTCAGAATGCCACTCAAAGATCCAGAGGATTTTCTCCAGCTCCAGAAAGATCACATAACTTTATTTTGTAATGTATATTTTCAGATAGAGAAGACATAGGCCACCTAAGGCAATGTAAGAAACTCTCTTTGTTATAACATGTGAAGGGCCTTCAGTTTATGATATTTGTGCTCTTAAACACTACATCAGGAAATATCTGGCAGGAACGACAACTATATTTTTCAGAGCAAAATCCAAGTCTTATTCATTACTTTGTATAGATATGCTATTCATGAATGAAAGTCCATCATGTTTGTGCCTTTTAAAGGCAATTCAAGTAGCAAAGCTTCAGAAAAATCATTATTTTGTGGAATATATTTTGCTCCTCCGTATATTTCAGTAAAATTTGTGCCTTATAATTGGGAAAAGCTAAAACAATCTATCTTGTAGACTGCTTGCTCAGAAATCTTTGAATTAGATCTGTTTGAAACAGAGAAGAAACTTTGCTATCCCTAGATGCATAACTCTAATTAATAAACAATCTGCACAACCCTTTAGAAATCAGTTCACTTTATTAAAAAGAGTTAGTTATCTTATCTTATTCTTATCTTATCTTATTCTTTATTCTGTAGAATCACTCATGTGTGATCCATTACATCCCATTAATACAAAACAGAGCACAATTACCAAAGAATTATTCCTACCAAATTGCTTATCAAAGAGCACAAACATAGATATATTGCCAATAAATCACAACTTAGAATTAAAATGTGAAAATATACAAACATCCTTTTATACCTGTTTTCGTTTACTGCAATAAACCACCCTTATCTAAGAGCCCCCTCCCAGCATGAACATATACCCAAACATACCTATAATTATGCCATTCAACCCTATCAGCACTTCATTATGCAACTCAATATTTCATTAGAATGTCTCAGAGGTAGTATATCATGTTACCTTTTAATGTATTCTAATATAAAGCAGAATAATTGGAAATTAACCCATACAAACATAGGAGAACCTCAGACTGTGCAAATGTTCAGAGGGTTGCTTTGCTTCAATGAAGGTTTATCAAGCATCCCTTGAGACTCTTAAGACGATCTTTTTCCCCCCTAAGAATGGAGCAGAGCAAAACTACATGGCTTTATGTTATGTTGTTTTCTAAGGTCTACCAGTCTTCTCCCACTGAGCTGGTGCCTCACTGAGATAAGCTTCTCCCATCACATTGGTGACAGTGCTGGGTAATGCTAACAAATCCTGTGGGAATTTTTGTGGCATGCTCTCAAACACCCACAGTTAAAAACGCTTCAGTCAACAAATGAGGAAAAAGCTAAGTGCAAACTTCTCCACATCATCCCTGGTGTGTTGGGGTTCATGGCAAGGAAGATTGCCTCTTCACTTCAACAGTGAGAATCATATTGCTTCCAGGTCACAAATATCTTTATCAAAGCAGCTCTAACTCACTTTGTGCAATACTACAAACATCTCCACAAGAGAAGTGGTGTACACTGAAACAGCTTTTACAGAAGCCTGTTAAGCCCAAGATGTAGTTTGTGAATGGAAAGATATTGTTTGCCTGAGAAAAGTTCCCCATTCATCCTTACCCTATGACCTTTTACATGGCACTGCAGGAAGACTCTTAGCCTCAGAATAATTTTAGAAGTTCTTGTAAGTGGATGGGAGAAAGCATAAAAATACAGTTGCACAAGGGGTGGTCCCATTCCTCCATCTATGGATCTAAAAGTTTGATGGGAGACTTCCTGGAACAGGCCAGAATACTGTGTATGAGTACTTGTATGTGTATCTCTTCATCTATCCATCCATTTTGGAAGAAGCCTTTGACAAGCTACTTCCATATTAGCTTGCCATGTGGCAATGAAAACTCAAAGCAATAAACTCAAAGCAATTCATGTGAGTCTTTCAATTTTTTTTTATATGTCCTCAAATAAACATGCAAACAAAAAGGTGTTAATGTAGAAGTACCTGGAGATGCATATGGACCACATACCAAACACTTTTTCATTGGGTCAGTAGAGACCAATGTGTAGTGATAATGATACCTTACCTACTAAGCAATCATGAGTCTACAGAGCTGTTCTGTGTTATCCCTTTTCATCACCTTTTGTCAGTCCTGTGAAGAAGACTAGAATTCTTCATTGAAATAGGCTCTAGTAACAGAATCCTGACTCTGTGTTTTTTCTCTCTGCTTTCTGACACCTTAGGGCAGACATGTCAAACACAAGGCCCGGGGGCCGGATCCGGCCCGCAACGTGGTTTCATGTGGCCCGTGAAGCCATCCTGGAAACAGTGAGGGAATGGCCCCCGCAATGGCGCCTGCTGCCTTGGCCCTGGCCCAGAGACCGTCCTTCTGCCAGAGACCCTCAGATCTGTCCCACTCCTGCCCAGGCTCCCATAGGCACCCTTGATGCGAACAATGTAGAGCTGGCCATGCCCACCCAGTAGGCCATATGCACTCTAGCCACGCCCACCCAGTAGGCCACACCCACCTGGCCCCCTGAGGGCAACTGCAATGCTGATGCGGCCCTCAATGAAATTGAGTTTGACACCCCTGCCTTAGGGAGTCAGTGGGCACCCAGTCAAGTATTTTCTTAATACGATCTCCCTTCCCAGGGCTTCAGGAATGCTTCTGTCCTTTTTGGTTACATAACAGTTTCTAAACATTTGCTTCAAAGTCATGTCCATGGCTCTCTATACCAATAGAAATCACATTTTCACAAGCATACACACATACCATTTTCTCCAGACCTACACTTGACTCTAGTCATCTGCAATAACTAGAGGTTTTAAGTTCTACAGGGTAGGGGGCAAATTCCCATTTACATCTAAAATATATCCAAAGGAGTTGATGGTTGTTGCATCATCATTATCTTAACAACCTTTCTACTTATTGAAAACTAAGTCATTCTTTTTGCAAAAAAAGAATGAGGTTTTTAATATATGGTATCTCAAACAAATGGAACCAAAATAACAGTCAATTTAACAAAAAAAAGGTTAGAGTACATTGGGCATAGCAACCACAATTAGATTTAAACAAACTGTCTCAACCATTTGTTATGGGAGTAACACAAGGGCACAATAAAATGGAGGGAAAAAAATAGCTGCATCCACCCATCACAGTCAATTAACATTCAAAATGACTGTGTGGCCTTGAAGATAAATATTTATTCAGGTTAATAGTGAGAACTCCAAATACCTTGGTTTCTGTCCCAGGATGTCATAGTTTGCCCTTCTTCCCAAATTGTGACTTATCTTGGTTTTCTGAATCAGCTTGAACTATTCAGGCAAAATGCAATTCAATACTGATGAAATGAAAAAATACAAAATTCATAATTACACCCGAGGGAGATTATATTTTCTGAAAAACTTCTGAAAGCAAGACTTCACTGAGAAAACCTAGGGTTAAGAATCACTAGGCAAGAGAATCAACTGAAAAAAAAATGGAAACAATATTAATCAATTTTTTTAAAAAAAATCAGATTTGTGCTTCTGCCATAAAATTAGATTAGGCTGAAAAAGTTGTGTGGTATAGAATCAATACTGTACGGAGCAGGAGTTGAGGATTGGTCTAAGACTCATGTTCAAGCTCACTCAGAGCAAGTAATTTAATGTTAATGTTACTTTCTCAGCCCAACCTCTCCTACAGGATTTGGTGGAAAAATGAGTAACATTTCCTTGTTAACCTCCTGGCACTGAAGGACAACAGATTTGGCATAAATAAATATCATACAAAATGTTACCCATGAACTCCGTTTAGAAGATTTGTAGTAACAATATGAAGCAGTAAAAAAAAAGCCGTTTGTTTCCCATTCTGCCACTCAGACATTTATTTCCTTTTTCTGAGGAAAAATGTTAGCCCTGGTTTGAACAGAGCCATTGCTATGGTGAGAAATCAGGAGAACCAGTGATGATTTAGGAGGAATGGATAGCAAAAAAAGGAGGATATTGTTTAGTTTTCCTTATTACTTTTTTTAAAAGGAATAAAATGTAGGTCTTGGTGGTTGCAATTTGCCCTAATGAAGCCCTTTATGCAGGACCAAGGCCCTGTTTATTTCCTTAAACTATTTGCCACTGCCTTTTCCCTCACATTCCACAAACCCCCAAAAAATGTCTGTCTACATGGCACTTGCGTGAAACCAATAAAACTCAAAGTCTGGAGACATATTAAATACTAAAAATCTTGCTGAAAGAAAGACAGAAAAAAGAAAGTGTTTTCAGAATGATCAATCTTGATAGGAGAGACAAGCTCAGGTCCATTTCTCAACTACTGAAATTGCTGGGACTCAAAAATGTTTCATATCAGATGAATCTGTTACTCATGAACAAGGAGGCCATTTGTTTAACGTGTAATCAGATGCCGATATTATTAAAATAGTTTAAGTTAAGTTAAGTTTAAGTTTATCAAATTTATATACCGCCCTTTTCCCGTAGGACTCAGGGCGGTTTACAAAGTATTTAAAAACATCAATACAATACAAGAGTTAAAAACAGTTAAAATAATTAAATTTGATCCCTGAGGGAAACAAAAACCTCTCAGCCTGGGCCGGAAAGCTCAAAGAGCCAGGTCTTCAGGTCCCGGTGGAATGACCGAAGGTCGGGGGCAGTCCTAAGCTTCACGGGCAGCTGGTTCCAAAGGGCAGGCGCACCCACTGAGAAGGCCCTTCCCCTGGGTGTTATCCACCGGCAGTCTTTTACAGGCGGCACCCTGAGAAGGCCCTCCAAGTGGGAGCGCACAGGACAAAGGGAACTTGATGTCAGCAGTAGGTGTTCCTTCAAATATCCTGGACCCAAGCCATTTAGGGCTTTATAGGTCATCACCAGCACCTTGAATCTCACCCGGAGGGCAACCGGAAGCCAATGTAGCTCGCAGAGTAGAGGTGTTACATGGGAGTATCGGGAAACCCCCATCACAACTCGCACAGCAGCATTCTGCACCAGCTGAAGCCTCTGAGTGGTCCTCGAGGGCAGCCCCATATAGAGAGCGTTGCAGTAGTCCAACCGGGAGGTCACGAGTGCATGGGTGACTGTGCGTAGGGAGTCTCGGTCCAGATAGGGTCGCAAAATAGGAACAAGAAAGAAAGGGTGCAAGGAAAGCTACACAGGTCTGTGTAGAGCAAATAGTTTTCATATGCACAAAGAAAAGTCTGCCAGTTTGGAAAAGGAGTCTCTTCCTCAATTTGAGCATTGAGACCCATGGTAATAGGAAGAAAACTTGGCTGTTACCACCAATAAAGGTGGATGAAGTTTATTTTATTTTTATTTTATTTTATTAATATTTCTATACCGCCCTTCTCCGGAAGGACTCAGGGTGGTTCACAGGGCAAGAATAAAATACAAAGTTACAAATATTAAAAGGAGATTAAATAGTTGCCCGTTAAAACAATTAATATACTACATTTATAAAAACCCCAAAAATATACATTTATAAAAACCCAAAAAAATGTTTAGAGAACAGTACTGTCCTGCAAGAGTTTTTAAAAAATATTTATGTATTTATTAAATTTATATATAGGTAGTTCTCTACTTACAACCACAATTGACCCCCGAATTTCTGTTGCTAAAGAAGACAGTTGTTACATGAGCTTGCCCCATTTTATGACCTTTCTTGTTACAGTTCTTAAGTGAATCCCTGCAGTTGTTGATCATTTAACCATTGGGATGCTGCAAAAAATTGTCATAATTCATTTTCAGTGCTGTTGTAATATTGAACGGTCACTAAAGGGAAAGATTTAGCTTCGTTATCCTACAGACTTCGGGTTGATCCAAACATGGACTGCATCTTCATACGAAAGAGCATTCTTCATGCCAGATGGGTTCCATAGAGTTTCAGGTAAGTAGAAGATATGAAGGCAATACTGAGTAACAACAACTTCTATATTTATATTTAAGAAATAGCTCATCATGACCGACAAAAAAAAATTAAAGCAAAGGTTCCCTGCATTTACTTCTTTGTCAAATCTGCATTTATGTGACCTTCTTGGCTTTAGTGTATAACATCTTCTTAAATTTCTGTAAAGAATGTCTGAAAATGTTAGCTAAATTGAATATTCCAAAGTTACAACTTATAGAATATGCCACTATTGCATATGCCTGCTTTGAGTCATATGAGTGATAATTGTTCCCCATCACTATAAAGCGTGTGTGTATCTGTTTATGCATCTTACTTACTTAACAATCCATAGTTGAAGATTGTTAGCTACCTTTATCTCTAACTATGTAGCTCTTCTGTGAAAAAGAATAGTGTTGTACGCAAAGCAGTTGGCTTTACATTCCGATACTTTTTTAGCACATAGTCCATTTTATGTGGACATTATGCCTTAAATAACAGCAAATTTACCACAATTCCATCTATCTCTGATATAAACGTTCAACCTTTCATACTTTAGGATTGTCTTTGGCTTTGTCCCCATGAGATATTTCAATTATTATGGGATGTTTTCCACTATTGTCATTTCTGATGTTTAGAAGTAGTTTAAAATCTTTTGCAGATTTTTATTTCTTTTTTTAATACTCTCAAGACAGTGATTCAATATGATATGAACCATGAAACCACATCTCGTCTATCCCTCTTACTTGGCTGGTTAATTGGAAAACTAGGTCATTTTAAAAAATGTCTTAATTTAAAAATAGAGAATAACCATAGCAACAACATAACTCATTTGGACAGTGAGGCGTTACTATTCTTTTTACTTTTTCTTTTAAGAAGTATATGATTTATGAGTGATCAGGCTTCAGAAGTATCAGTGTCATACTTTTTTTTCACAAGATGCCTTTTATTTGCATTGCCATGGAACTATATTTTAGCAAATAACAGTTTGGAAGAATGAACAATCTAATAAACAATCCATGAGGGTGAGACTGACATTTCTTTGGTTTCCTTCAGTGTTTTGTTTGATTCATTTTGGATTGTTTGTTTTGATCCCCTTCTAACAACTTGGCATGGAATGAGCTCATAGAATCAATTAATCAACATATTCACTGGAAATACAGTGTTAGCAAAAATCTAGCATGAGCAGTGATGCCTTCCAAAGTGTCCTATTCCAGAAAGCTGCCTCTAAGTTTCCACAAGAATGGATCCAGCAAGTATGAAAATTAGGAAAACTGGGAATTTAGATCCTCCCCTTAAAATTGTAAGCAACAGCAAATTCTAACGTAGCGATGCAGCCTTTAATTGTGTCATTTCCCATGCTTTTCAACAGCCTTTGCTGATAGGCTCATTAATTACAGTTTCTATGGTAGGCATAGAAAATAATTCATATACCCCTAAAAATGCCGCTAAAAAGTCTTTGTATTAAACTACTGTAAAGTTCATGGAAAGACTATGAATTTGAAAGTATTTTCCTGGTAAGTTGGTAATTTGCTTTTATATAAATAGAAAACTGTCACTTATGCTTAGGTTCCAAACTTCAATCCAGCAAAGAAAGGCAAACATTTCCAAAGTGGGTATAAAACTGCATGATGGACCTGTTTTAATTGAGAAAATCTATTTGTTGCACTTACTATTCCTTGCACTGATACAATGCATTCATAGTCTTATACTCAGCTTTTGCAATTGACTCTGCATCTTCCTCCAATGTTAGTTAGGTGACCCTTTATCTCACTTGAGTCCTACTCAGCCGGGCCTGGTGGTGGGATAGAGACAGGCATGCTTTTACCTTCCTAGTCAGGCAAAAGGATGCAAATGGGGGCCAGTCTGTGCCTGTGAAAATAATTCAGTCACAATTAAACCATGTAATTTCAGTTCAATTACCTAAAAATATAAGAGGCAGATGTAGGAGATGACCAGGCTGATCCCAAGGGAGGGGTCAAAGGCATTATCTGTCATGAGTCTGTGCACTCACCAGAGATCTAAGTCCAACCCACCTTGAATTCCTTAATTTCCCTTAATTGTTAGTAGTTCAGATTCTGATGGAGAGCTTAACATGCAATAAATCTTTATAGTCATTTGAACTGCCTAAATCTCCTGATTTCCCTGGCACTTGACACATTAGAACATACACTGATAAAAAGGAATAAAGCATACAATAGCTTATTGTAAGATTACAAGTAAGATTCTCTTCTTTTCCCAATAAGAAAGTTTAATAAGTTTACTTTCAATCACCAATTAAGTATCCTGAATCATTCTTCTGAATACAACCACATTACTGAATTCTGACATCTCCCATTTTAAGCAAAAAAAAAAGACTTTATAGAAGTTATATTGCAGTGAATACCGTATATTAACAGTAAAGCTGAGAACTAATACTGACATCCTAATTCTTTATGGCTAATAAATAAAAAAAATGGGGGACGGGGCTGAATTCTGGTCTTGTCAGTTGAAAAAGAAAATAAAGAAAACAAAACTCTTGCCTTCAGTTTGTGTTTTCATGAGTGCAGCTGAAATTATTCATTAAAACAACTTGTAGAAATGCTTTCATTTAAGGAAATTCTTCTCTTCTATAGCAGCAATCAGCTGAAATATTCAGCCTGGTTTCTATATTTTTTTTCATTCATTAATTTTAGGTGCCAGGTATTTGCTGGATTTTTTTTTTCTGGAAAGGCTCTTGAAATAGGTTATTGTTCAAGCAAATTCTGAACAAAAAGAGCACTCCATGGCACCAAAGAACAGCTGTAATCTAAAGAAATGAATCAGCAATGAACTGCTATGATAGTCTGAACCATAGTTTTTACTCCACCATTAGTATTTTGATAGCATCTGTCCTAATGACCATTGCCAGCTTTTATTGTATACCTGTAATCATCAATCACCCTCAGCTCACCAATAAGTGCTTCTATTCTGTTTGATTCTGTTAGTTTCTAATGATCAACAGGGTTTGTTTATAATGATCAGATTAGCTGTTCTTTAATCATTGTCTATTGTTTCAACATGTGAGAGGATTTCACAGCTCATTGACTGTGCTGACTCGCAATCTGCATGGAGAAAACAATGTTGCAGCTCATCAAATGTAATCAGCTACTAATTGAAAAGAAATGGAATTTTACAATTATGTGACACCTTTCAACTGCACAGGATCATGCAGCCTTACAAGAGCAGCATGCCAGGAACACTTGACAGTCTCCCAAGCATTGTCACCTCAAAGGTGGGATTGAGCAGCTAATTTATACCAGCACACTCTGCCAAAAGTGCGGCAAAGTTGGAGAATACAAAGCATGTTACACAGACAGAGAGAGTGTGAGATAGATCACAAAGATATCAAAACCAAAATCAGAAATAGCGCATACATACAAACATACAAAGATTATTTTTCATTTCAGCTAGAGCGTTTTTTAAGTAGAGGGCATTTCTTTAAACGACAATTACTATTTTTTTAAGAGATAAAAATAATTTGCTTCCAAAAAATTTATTCTCCATTCTTTGAACACGTTTGTATGGAGCATTGTATTGGAACAGTGCAATGGTTTATCACAAGTTCTTTGATCAAGTGTATTTGAAACTTCATGAGTAATATCAAATATTACATTATTAGACTGCCTCATGTTTCTGCTCCCTGCTGTTCTCCATTCACCCATATTTGTTTCCAAAGAGAGTGAATCCCTTGAGAGAAAATTTAAGGGGAATTCCCAGTAAAAGATATTTCTCCCAACATAAGTAAAATAGGTTAGTCAACATCCCTAGATATTGCATAGAAATCTTCAGAAGAAAAAAAATCATCTATGATTGTAAGCATATCTGATATAAGCATGAAGCCTACAGTATGAGTATCTTTGATAATGTGGAACCCCACATCCACATGAAGACTTTTTCCCAGCATTGAGAATATCCTGATTAAAAAATGAGATCTTTTGAGTGATATTGGTAGGACAGGTTAGACTGCAATACTTCTATGCTGAATTTCATCTACTTCTGACTACCTTGGACATAGTCTAGCTTGAAGCTATTTGCTTTGAGGAAATATGTCCCATAATTCCTTGTCCTTTATAAGTCACTGTGCATAATAACAGAGTTATAAATATAACTATATAAATATTTTAAATATATAAATAGAACAACATTCAATATGTTTTATAATGTAAATGGGGCAGAAGCATTTAGAATTCACCATAAACCTTTGCAAATTGCATTTGATCTCCTTTGTTTTGTATTGGAAAAATATATTTCACCACCTGATATTTGTTAGGAACATTAAGTAATTAAAGGTATCCATTAATGTAAGTCTAAACTGTAAAGTATTTGATTTTGAAATCTCAAGGTCAAATTTTACAAAACCGAAAAGCTTGCCAGATCTTCAACAGTTGTAAGTATTTGTAGGAAATAATATTTCCATGAAATTTGTAATCATAATTCGGTATTCTTCCTTTTTCTTATTCTTCTCTGTCAGTTTTTAATAATAATAATAATAATAATAATAATAATAATAATAATAATAATAATAATAATAATAATAATAATTTAATTTCTATACCACCCTTCTCCCAAAGGACTCAGGGCAGTGTACAGGGCAATAAAAATACAATAAAAATACAATATACAAAAGTTAAAATATTCTTCTGGATGTGCTTTATTGCAAATATATTGACTGGCAGCTAATACATTTTAAAGATTAAAAATAATCCGCGCAAGTTGTGATAGGGGTTTCCCGATACTCCCATGTAACACCTCTTCTCCGCGAGCTGCATTGGCTTCCGGTTGCCCTCCAGGTGAGATTCAAGGTGTTGGTGATGACCTATAGAGCCCTTAATGGCATGGGTCCGGATAATCTTCGGGAGTACCTGCTGCCAGCATCAACTTCCCATCGTCCTGTGTGCTCCCACAGGGAGGGCCTCCTCAGGGTGCCGCCGGTCAGGGAGTGCCGGCTGGCGGCTCCCAGGGAGAGGGCATTCTCGGTGGGCGCGCCAGCCCTTTGGAATCAATTGCCTGTTGAGCTCCGGATGGCTCCCGACCTTCGCTTGTTTCGCCGTGACCTAAAAACCTGGCTATTTGAGCTTGCCGGCCTGGACTGAGGGTTTGGGTTTTTAGTTTTTAATTTTCAGGGCTATTTAATTTAATTCTATTTTAACTTTGTATATTTTTCAGAGTCTCTATATCTTTTTTATAATATGGTGACCAAAACTGTATGCAGTGTTCTAAGTGTGGTCTTACTGAAGCTTTATAAAGTGGTGCTAATACTTCATGTGTTCTTGATTCACTTTTTCTGCCAGGTTTATCAATCAGGATGAAAGTACTCACTCAAACTTTGTTGCGGGCAATGAATTTAAAGATTTTTTTTAGTGGTGAGGTGTGATTGTTAAATAAACATTTTGAGAACAATACTGTTCCCACTATAATCTCTTCAAAAAGACAGTGTGCAGCTAATAATGAAGTTGATTAGAGTTGGAGACTTGTGCAACAGGACCGAGACTGGTTGCAAGGAAGAAAGGTAAATCATGTTAGGGGAAGTGTGTTTTTTATGCTGACATGGTGTTTTATGCTTTTCCATAATTGAGCAATATGTAAAGTTGAAGATTCAACATGAGATAGCCTTGAAGGAATCCACTTTTTCAAAATGAAAATGAACGTGGATGCTGAGGCTAAGTAATTTTCCCCACATTCCAGGCAACATATGAAAAAAATAGGGGTTAGTCTACTAGGCAGAAGTGCTGCATTGCCTTTGACCTTGTCTGCAAGCTGAATTTCCAGAAACCCTTTTCATTCTGAGAACATCTGATGAAAAAATGCATTAACAATGCGTTCTGGTCTATATCATCACACAGCACCACTCATCTTTAAGCAGGAATGAAAACAAAATCCTTGATTCACACTGCCATGTTCTTTGTGTTCCCATGGTCTTTGGTCTCAGTTAATCGTCTTATCAAATAAAAAATTGGAATGTCACCAGCTTTGCTAAAAAGGGATATCATACTCTTAAAAGAAGTCAGACATAGCTGTTTTACTCTTCCTTTATTGTTTGAAATTTGCACTGAGACCTAATTACCAGCTTGCTGAAAATACTGCTGGCAAATGAACAAATGGATTAATGTTCCCAAGATGCATGCTTGGCTTATAAACATTGTCTGCCACAGTGTTTCAGTCAAGTGATTATCAAATGTACTCGAATGAAATCTAAGAAAAGGCACTCTAAATATCGCTCATTATTTGCACTCCACAAACTCTCATTTGGTTAGTTAACATCTTTCATTTTTCTCATCTGTAAACTTTAACAAATATATTACAAGAAAAGGCTGCCAATGAATAATGCAGGTTTGGGCAAAGACAGAAGATGAAAACTGTAGAAGAAAGGTGTCAGAGCATATTAAAGAAGCTACGGTAACAATACCTTAAGACAGGCTTAGAATCATGAGAAGAGAACAGGCAGTTGAAGAAGGGAAAACTAAATCACACAGCTTTATTTCAACATCTGGAATCATGCGCTTAATCATCAGTGTGAGGCTGTCATTTTAAAAAACCTTGCAGTATTATTTGGAGATTGTGTGTTACATCCATTTAACTTATTCACTATTAAAAATAAATGCCACAACTAAATGATGAAGAGCATTTCCAATGCTGCCTAAAATAACAGCTTGAAATCTCTTGTTCTTTAAACGATAAATATATATAAAATGCCACGTTTTAAATTCCCATCTAAGTTCTGTTAAGGATTGAAGGCAAATTCAAAAACATTGTAAACAACTAAGGCAATAAGTTTGAATTGTATTTTGTATGGATTCAAAGTATACGACTTGATATTTTAGAATGGATCAAACATGGCTCTGAGATATATTTACTATTTTTCAATTTTGAAAATCCCTACAACTCTGGGACTATTCCAGTGATCTTTAAAGTGTCTTTTTTTTTTGTCTTTCAAGACCTGTACTTCGATGGCGGAACTAGGAATAATCCCACCATTAATATATCTGACATCAGAAAAAGAGGAAGAAAAGATTCATTCTAAATACCACATATAAAAGTTAGTCATAGTGTAGAATCCATGTTATGACAGATCTAGTGAAAAGCTTATTTTTAAAAGGCAGAATCTTCTGTTTCAAAACTTCCATTGGATCTATGCCTAGATGCCGGGGTTCTGGGAATAGATGCGGCAGTGATTCTTCCTGCTCTCACTTTCTCTATGTCACACTTATTTCATCCTGTCTCTGAAGTCAGTGGTTGTTTTTTTTAAAAAAAAAACTATATTTAAGCAATAAGACATGACAGGCTGTCCATTTCTACAGGATTATTGTATCCTTGGGTGGTGTCTAAGCGGTAGGCTTTCCTTTAAGTGTCTTTTTGCTATTATGAAATGGAATTTATAAATCAAAATATGGAGTGGCGCGGAGGATGTCAACCCCTGCACTTACAGGGCGTTATTGACATAGGCATGACATCACTGACAGTGAGTTAGAAAGCTCCACTTATATTCAGACATTTAAAGCCGTTTCATAATTTATAGGGCACCAAGGAAAAGAACGTTGCCCTCAGAAACATATGCCAGCTTTGCAGAGATTATCTCCAGAAGACACTTTAGTTAATTGATTTTCAAAAATGATCATTTCCTCTGAATGCTACCTGAACTAAAGCTAAGACACTGGAAGCGATCAACACTTATGCTGAGTTTCAGGTCAAGCAAGAAACTAAGACTGTAATTCTGCACAGTTACTGCTAATATGTAACTGAATCACCTGTCAAACTATATTCTGCAGGCCTCAGTGACTTGAATTCATACCATGTATGTTTATTTTTAGATTATATTTCTCCATTAAATAATTAGCAGTAAATTAATTCAGCAATTGATGCTAATATGAAGCAGATTCTACAAAAAAGTATAATTAGAGAAAAATTCCTTCCCTTCTCTTTCTTTTTCCTTTGGTTTGCTGCATGAAAGGAAAACCATTTCATGATTGCCATGCCCTGAAGTTTTGACCTCCATTTTTTCCCCTATAAATACATTATATTTAGATAATACTTGTTAGTGGTGTGTTATTTTCCAGACCCCCATAAGGGGAAAGTAGTAAAAGAAATTGATGTTAACTTTGATCTTTTAAACAAAAATAAAATACTTGAAAGATAAGTGGTTAACTGAACAGAAGTTTAGAGATGATTGATAATTGTTCTTAAGCCTTGCTTTTTTTCCAGTGTGTTTTAATTTAAAAGTACAAGAACTTGTATATATAGGTTTGAATATATTAATCTTCCATTGTAGCTTTCAACAGAATATGTCTATTTATTCATCCATCTATCCATAATACATAACGTTCAACATTCATAAAGATACGCTTTGGAAAGTTAGAAGCTGAACCATTTACTTAATTTAGAATCTATTATATTTTTGTAGGCATAAGCTAAAATTAAGTTTGACACATACACCCTAGTTTTATCATAGGCAATTTTCTTTTGACCAAAACTTACCTATCTTATAAGCTTATGCAGCCTACACAGGTTGCTGACCTCATCAGGGCTAAGTATGAATCGAACTGATGTTTTGTTTCTTCCTTGTTTATATTTATATGTGATGTGGTTTGAGGGTTTAAGGAGCCTTCAGCTATGAAAACTGTTTAACAATGAAAGTTTCAAAGTAATTAAAATTCACTACATACAATAATTGTTATGTATTCACATGTTAATAACGATAGATATATATATAAACAGGGCTGAGGTAAAGCCGCGGCAGCTTTTGACAGCTGTCAAAAGCTGCCGGACAGAACTACGCAGGCGCCAACCGACTGACAGCTCTCGGCTGTCAAAATCACCTGGCAACAGCACGCGCTACCGATGACAGCTCCGAGCTGTCAAAACCAGCTGACTCCGATTGGCGGAAGCGAACAGCACGGGAAACCGGCTCAGCCCTGATTGGCCAAACCTTGACAGCTGCTAGTATAAATAGGAGCAATGTTCTTCTGTTGTTTGCCTGGTTCGTAAATAAAGTTAAGTTGCTTAACTTTGCTGTCTCGCCTGCTTCTTCGCTAAAGCAATAATAAACCTGGAAAGGTTGTTGTACCAAGATCTGAGAAGATGCAGTATGGTTAAGCATGCCTTATTCTTGAAAAAGAATTGAACTTTTTCACAACAAGCTTTGTCCTTTTCAGGATTTTTCTTTTCATTTGAGTTTTCATTAGTTTGTTTTTTCCTGAATTTCTCTGAACCGAGTCTTGGTATTTCTGCCTGTAAATCAATATTCTAGCAATAAAACTATCAATATTGTATCATCTCTTTTTTGTCTCTACCTGGCTGTTCATTTTGATAAAAAGCAAATAATAGAGGGTGTGTCTATGATCATCTTAAGGTGCTTTTTCAAAGGGCAACTGGACTGTTTTTTCCTTGAGGAAGAAGATGTTCTTCCCCAAGGAAAAAACAGTCCAGTTGCCTTTTGAAAAAGCCCCCTTGAGACAACTATGAACTGGATGACTGAGAATCTCCATAGACACTGTGCCTATAATCATTTCCAATCCTGAGATAACCTGTATTTCACAGCAAGTAACTAGAAAACCTTGTTGTTGTTGTTGTTGTTGTTGTTGTTAGTTGCGAAGTCGTGTCCGACCCATCGCGACCCTATGGACAATGTTCCTCCAGGCCTTCCTGTCCTCTACCATCTTCTGGAGTCCATCTAAGCTCACGCCTACTGCTTCAGTGACTCCATCCAGCCACCTCATTCTCTGTCGTCCCCTTCTTCTATTGCCCTCGATCTTTCCCAGAATGAGGCTCTTCTCCAGTGAGTCCTTCCTTCTCATTAGGTGGCCAAAGTATTTGAGTTTTAGCTTCAGGATCTGGCCTTCTAAAGAGCAGTCAGGGTTGATCTCCTCTAGGACTGACCAGTTAGAAAACCTTACATACTTTAAATGCCATGTTTGATAGAGACTGCAGTTTTATTCTCATTAATACTATGCTCAGATCTGTTGTCTTGGTCATTTCATTTTTTTGAAGGCAAGATCCACTGGGAGACCCTTCCTTTGAGACCCTTGTTGATGTTCTACTCGAAAGAAGTTCAATATAAGATGTTCACACATAAATAAGGAATTGACAAGCGTTCTAGGAGAAAAAAAATCAGTTATTTCTCTGATAGCTATTGGATATGAAAAGCTAGAAATGTAGGACAGAATGATTTATAATTATTTGTAACAAGATTAACTGTTCGGAGTACGATTGCTATTTAAAAAGGCTCACTTCTCATGGAAATATTTCATCACCCACATAATTATTTTTAAATGAATTACTTTTCAAATATTTAGACAGGGATATTACATTCTCTAGAAGTTGAATTTCAAGTGCACAGGGAATTTTATTTATGATTTTCTTGCAAGTTGCTGAAATTCTGGGACCCTTTACTGCAGCCACTTTATCTGTTTCCATGGGGCTGTATGCAAGTCAGTCTTGGGCTACCTATAATCCCACGGGTTCCACAACACTTATTGGATGTGTGTATGTTTTTATATGTGTATTGTAGCTGTACAAATTATTTCAGGGGATCCTGAAATGCTATTTCATATCTCGGTCAGCCAATCAGACCTCCTGATGGAAGCAAGTGCTGGGAAGCTAAGGAACACCCCTCCCACCCGGACTCCTCCTCTGAACTGGTGAATCTTCGAAAGGACACCTTTAATTGTTCAAGTAGTATAAATTTCTTTCAGGATAGCCATGAGAGAAGATGAATATAAATATAGTTCAGGCCTATGTCATCATTTGGAGGGGCGTTTTCTTCAGTTATTTTCAGTATTAAAGGGTGGCCTGGTGACTTCCATTTTTATCCTTTATCCTTGTGACACTTGTCTTGTTATGATTTACAAAACGTCATGCCTGTTTCCATGAAAAATAGCTGCCAGCTACAACAGAGAGGAAAAGGATGACATAATATCAACATAGTATAGTGCTGTGAGAACCATATGTTACAATTTCACTAATTTTGCCTCCTCCTTTACTTTGTTAAAGTAACAGAGGAATATGTGAGCGATCAACGTTTAGTCAAGACCCATTTTAAAATTAAAGATCCAATTTGCCATCTTACTCCACACTCACAGAAATATTTGCCAAGCTGAACTCTTCTCTAACACCTATGATTTTTAGGACTTAGGTCTGTGTATACCTGAATATTGATCAGCACCTTGATAGGGAAATATAGTGGGAGTCCACAAGTAATCAAGGAATGGGGAAAAAGAGATGATCCAATGATGAAGGAAGAAGAGAAGGAGGCTGAGGAAGAAAAACATTACTACTGATGACTGGGGATGCACAATTCAATTTAATTTTACCTCTGGCTCCTGTGTGTGCTTTTCTCTTAATCAACTACAAACCTAGAGTCCATGGTAGTTAAGTGGTTAATAAATTGAGTGTACAAAATCACGATCACCATCCCCCAGTGAGGCACTACTATACTGTGCAGGCACAGCCATGTCCAGGAGCCAGACTTTGGAAAGGACACTATAGGTAGACAAAAATGCCAAATCCAGTTTGAACTTCTGGCAGGCTGTGTGATGAATCATCATCACAGAAGGCCCAGCCTCCTTATCTCTGGCACCTATCTAGAAAAATGAAGCGGAAGCCAGCTATGGTATGAAGAAGTAAGGAAATCTTCCTCTCCATCTTTCTTAGAGTTGCCCAACATCATCTTCTCTGTAATAGGTTGGCTGTGCAACTGGACTGAATTATGTGTACCTTTGATGGTCTTTGTGATTTTCTTTTAGAAAAAAAAATGTTCTAGTTAAATGTATTGGGCCTTCATTTTTAATGTGTGAACTACCTAAAGTTTCTGATAGGTTTTAATACCATATGTCTTGAGATTATGTTTCTTTCTTATTCCAATGTTTTTTTTTAGGGTTTTGCTTGGAAGAAAAATATTTTGGAAGCCAGTCATGCCGTGCAAAAGAAAGTTAAATCATCTGCAAAACAGGGTCACCCAGCATTTATCTATGTCAATTCTTTCGCTGTAGGTTGGTTTGACTGGAAAATTTGTATTAGATACATTGGGTGGAATAAACCATTCCTGTTCTTTTTATTTCACAAGAAATAACATAACATAAATAATATCTACAACTGAGAGATGATCCATGTTGGCTTTTTCTGCTATTCTGTTTAATATTGAATTCCATGTGACATTCTAATATATCTTAAGTGTTAATTAAGAGTGCTTGAACTATATTTTGTTTCTTCTGCCGAAAATTCTGATACTTGCCTTAAAGATCCTGATTTTCTGAGACTCAATTTTTTGTGTCTGTGTGTGAATGTGCACACACACACATAAAAATACACACAGATACAAAAGTTTTGAAAAGGAAAATAAAAACTAATACAAAGTAATATAAAGTAAGAAGGAAAAAAGAAAATGAAAGAAATCAAAGAGAAAGCATCATTACAGTTTCCTTTGGACGCTGCTGAATATACCATCTCAGATCAAGAAATTATTTATTTATGCAATTTATCTATTGCCTCTATCCTCAGGAATTATAGGTGGTCTACAAATAATAAAATAGCAATCAATCAAATTACATGTTAAAAATTCAGTAACATTTTTTTTTTACACACACACATACCCACCCTGTATATAGGTGCCTCTTCAAAAAAGTCAAGTGATATATTTACCAGCTTCTGGAAGGGCCTTAAGGATGAGGACATCCTTGCCTCAAGGCATCAACTTTTCCCTAGGAGAGAGCTGATGCTTTGAATACTCAATGACAATTATTTCCTTTACCAGGGCCCTCCTGGTAGATAGGACTCCTTCATGAGTTCTCTGGGTTGGGTGGCCAGAGAGAATGTTGGACAGGAGGACTCTTAAATACCCAGGCCATGTGCCCTGTAGGGTTTGAAAAGTGGTAATCAGCACCTTAAATAGCATTTGGAAATATCCCGGCAATCCCATCTATAAGTGCATCCCAATGGCTTGGCTTTCAAACATGATAAAGTTAATAATGTGAATGCTTTTGCTGTATTATGCATTGGGCGAAATTGATACACACATAATAAACCAGAAATAGCATCACCCGACATGACAGCACCTTTTGCAACGTGTAAAGTGGTTATCCAATTGCACTGGTCAATTAAAAAAAATGAAATTTGAAACTTGCCTCTCCTTATATCAAAAACAAAACAACACATTTGTATGCACATGCAAGTCGACTTTCCTAGAAAGCCCCTCGGCATACTGTGCCAAAAATGATTACACCATTCATTCTTATTCATTAATTAACACTTCATTAAGTAAGTGTTGATGCCAAGAATCAGTGTGAGCTAAACATTTATTTTCTTTGAAAAAGGAAAGGGGTGGGGAGGATAAGTATAGTTCTCTTAAATTAGAATGGGAATGCACTCATTTGATCAGAATGCTATTAGGAATCAACCAGTGAGAAACCATCCCTGAATAAGTTGGCATGGGCAACTGAATAAAGTCCAAAGTAAGTCAAACAGGATTTCTTTTTTTCTTTATTTATCTACAGGAAAGCTATAGTTCAGCTAAAATAACATTTGTCTTATTTCACAAGACATCCTTTAAGATTATCTTTTGTTCTTGGCAATTTACAAAAAATTTCACAGTATTTTTGTAAGCACCATCCTTCCTTCTTCTTAGCCATCCCAGTTTCCTTTCCATCCATGTGATTTTTTTGCCAGTGACATCACAGTTCTGCATCTCTTGAGATGACATCATAATTGATCAGGCTGGCATCTAGAGAAAAGAAATCAGCAGCAGCAAGAAGAACAGGGAGGGGCAATAAAGGTTTCTTGTCAAATGGAAATGTCCTGACTTGGGAATATTTAAAATAAATAAACGTGCTATTTTGGAAGTCAGGAAAAGAAAACAGATATTCAGCATAAGCAGCAGTTCAACCTTACAACTCTCTCTGTCCCTCCCTCCTTCTCTCTCTCTCTCTCTCCCCCCTCTCTCTCCCATCTCTCCCATCTTTTCCAGTCAGATAAGTACACGTAAATATGAGTCAGTTGCCAAATGTCTGAATATTGATCACGTGATTATGGGGATGCTGCAATGGTCATATGTGTGAAAAAACAGTCGTAGGTGACTTTTTCAGTGCGGTTGTAACTTTGAATGATCATTAAATGAAGTTGAGGACTACCTGTACATTACGGTTACATATAACATTGCTCACATTTTGAGATTGTGAGGGGGGGGATTTACAGCAGCGGATTAATTTCAATCAAATTAATTGTGATCAATAACAAGCTGGAAAAGTGAGTTTCAGATAAAAGAAGATCTAAATCGGAACTACAGTAACTTTTAAGATTTGTGGACTTCAACTCCCAGAATTCCCCTGACAGCCATGCAGGGAATTCCGGGAGTTGAAGTCCACAAGTCTTAAAGTTGATCTATGTGATCTAAGGAAGGACCATTATTATACAGCTACAATTTTTAACATGTTTGAAAAACTTAATAGATAAATGGTATTGATTTCTGTTGTGATTGTTACAAGTTACCTTTCTGTGTAGGGCAGGAGTGGTTCAAGAAGTCCCTTTTTATTGGTCCTGATCTTTGCTATGTACTTTGCACTGGTCCAGAGAAGTCTGTTAAACTTTGAGGCAAATATATTTGGCCCTGGACAGGCATGTGTTCATTTTATGGTCCCAAAATAAACTCACTTATTTTGTAATCAAAACTGTAGTAGCTCTTGCTAATTTGGTGCAAACTTTAACACATTTATTTTCTGCATGATTATCACCTAACTGGTTGTGTCAGTGGCATCTGAAGTGGGTATACCTAAATTTCCAAGATAGCAGAATAATGATATGATGCAGGCTCTACCCCTTTTCAACAATTTATGCGATGTCAAGTTCACACAAAAGGGATCGGGCCTACATTGTAATGCTCCATGCACCTTCCACCATCACCACTCTCAGAGTTCACTGGAGTTGGAGTGCCAATAAATTTAAATACATCATAATCACCACTATCATCATTGCCATCATGCTCATTTTAACACATGTACTCCAGAGAACAAACTGCCTCCTGGTGATTTACAACAATCAGCATATTACAGATAAAGACATAAATTAGGCTGCATAAAACAATAAGTAATCAAATGCTACTCAAATGTCTAACTTCATGAGCTACAAGTTGCAGGTCAGTTCCACATTCTTCTCATAGCACATCTAGTTATTTTCACTGTGACTGCAAATGTGTAACTACAAGGAAATGTGTCTAAAAACTGGGTTGGACGGAGGTGGATAGAGGGCTCAGTAGGGTGACTTACTTGCAGAAAGAACATATTTAATGACTTCTCAGTTAGAGGTCAAAGTATTGACAACTTTGAGAAGAGAGCGATAGAAGGTAAAAGGCTAAGTTTCCCTCTTTCTGTATGAAACATTTACTGAGCAAAAAGTATGTCAATGTGTTTTTCCCCCCGACTACTGTTTTATGTCATGCATAAATGGCTTTAAAATAAAATAAACAGATTTTAAACAGAAAGCAAATTAAGAGATCTGTAAAAGGCCTAAGCCAACAGGGAGAGGAGGAATCCTGCCAATATGTCACAGTGAGATTAATAGTTCACTAACCAGTTGCATCCTATTAGCAGCAAATATCCATTTCCTGTTTTCAGCTAATGCTTGGCCTTTTAAATATTTTTTGGACTTGCTATTTTCTAAAACAATCTATCCAAATGAATTGTGTCACCTATCATTTCAGCTTATTACATGTGATAGTTTAGTAACTGATAGTATATCTTGCTCATCGCTCAGGTTTTATCATTTACACATGAGATTATAATTACTGTGGCACCCTTGGTGTTCTCTCTCAGCTTAGCTGTTTGCTTGCAGAAGTTTCATTACCTAACTAGATAACATCATGCAAATGAGTATGGGGTTTGGTCTCTGCCCTGCCTATGTTGCTGGGGGGTACAGTTTTCTCATTCATAGTTCCTTGTTTAGGGTATTATTTTCTGTTTAGGGTATTATTTTCTGCTATTTGTCTGATGCTATTTTGTCTGTTTATCTGTATGTTCGTTGCTGTAGACTATGGTCTTTTGAACATGTAAATGTGGCTTATCGTGTTGTGATTCAGGGTCAGCCTGTGGGTTCGGCAGTTGGGTCGGACGATTCAGAGGAGGAGGAGGGGGGTGTTGGAGGGGTTGCTGAGGGTGTTGGAGAGCTTGCTGATGAGAGCCCTCAGCCAGGCCCCTCCCACCTGGTTACGACGCAGACCCAGCTGTGTGAGCCTGACAGCGTGGATGAAGATGACCCACAGCTGGCCCTGTTCAAGGATGCCCGACACAGGAGGCAGTCAATCAGGAGTAAACAGAGGAAGGCAATGGGGCACCTCGGAAGGAGGCAGAGAGAAGCCACACCCTGAACTGTTTAAAAGGGGAATGCGTGGGAGGGCTGGTTTGCTGAAGGCAACCGTTTGAATAGCTCCTGTTTCATGGTTCATGTCTTGTTTTGCTCTATTTGCTTTTGTGTCCATACATTTGGCAGGCTTAGTTCCAGCCTCTTGCCTTCTTGTAAAGGGGTTGTCCCTGCCTTTTCTGCAGGGCCGGTAGTAGGCTGGTACAAAACATATCGCTTTGTATCTATATAGAGACAGATTGTCCATTAGTTCTTGGTAATATTCTGGAATCAGTCAACTTTTGAATCCACAACCACACTCTCTTGCTAGATTTAAGTGTCAACCTATTTTTTTTTCATCAGGATCCTTGTAGCTTCCAAATATCAGCTCAAGATTCCTACTGCTTCTACTGGATGATGTAGAAAAGAGATGTACACATACATGACATCTGCATATTGCTAATACTGAATCAAAACTATCAGATACCCTTTCCCAGCAGCCTAATGTAGATGTTAAATCAAATAAGGGAAAGGGTCCTGTGGCATCCCATAACAAAATGTCCAAGGATTTGACCTTTGTTCTCATACCTTACCCATTAAGAAAGTAGCTGCCACCTTGGAATTGCTCCCTCATCACTTCCGGTCATTCCAGACAGTCCAGATACCATGGTCAAGACACCATAACACATAAATCCAGCAGGACTAGCCACTACCCCCCTTTTAACTCTCAACATAAGTTTTGTTCCCATATTTGAATCTGTGGCTGAAAAGAATCTAAATAGTCATTTATTCCAGAGGCTTTTATAACTGACATCCTACCACATTCTCCATAATCTAAAAGCAGTGGTCACCTATTATTGATAGGTTTAAAGAATCCTCCTGAGACTGATACACAAGGGAATACCTGCTCAGACCCAAGCCTATCAAGAAACCTATGGCATCTTTATTCCAAAGGTCATTTAGGATTCCAATAGATTCACTCAAGAGACTGCTGAGAAACTCTCATCAATTTGGAAATCAGCTGGTTTATGAAATGCTTGGTGTAAGTCTTATTTTACTAGTCTCATCCTGCAAAATATATTGGTTGGGTTGAACAATCCCATGATCACTAGATAGTAATCTATCCATGGCAGTGGAATAGTTCATGTATAGCCCACCACCAGATCATGTTTCAATTATTCCAGCATACAAACCAACATCTAATGTGTTGCCCATATCTTCCCAGGTATTGTGTCTTTGGGATTTTATTGCTGAAAACCACCATGACAACAATAAGCTTATTGGAGTCGTGGCTAGGGGGGCATTTGCACAGATTCGTCTTATATACCAATTGCGCCCCTTTTTGGACCAAGATGCCCTACGTACAGTCACCCACGCACTCGTTACCTCCCGTATTGATTACTGTAATGCTCTCTACATGGGGCTGCCCTTGAAGACCACCCGGAGGCTTCAGCTGGTGCAGAATGCAGCTGCACGGGTTGTGATGGGAGCACCCTGATACTTCCATATTACACCCCTCCTGCGTGAGCTGCATTGGCTACCAGTTGCCCTCCGGGTGAGATTTAAGGTGCTGGTACTTACCTTTAAAGCCCTACATGGCTTAGGTCTGGGATACTTGCAGGACCATCTGCTGCCGGGAACGAATTCCCATCGCCCAGTATGCTCACACAGAGAAGGCCTCCTTAGGGTACCGTCAGCTAGGCAATGTCGGCTGGTGACCCCCAGGGGGAGGGCCTTCTCTGTGGGAGCGCCAGCCCTATGGAATCAGCTCCCCCCTGAGCTTCGGATGGCCCAAAACCTCCAATCCTTTCGCCGCGGCCTCAAAACACTCCTGTTCCACCAGGCTGACCTGGACTGACAGGCATTTTAATTAATTTATATTTAGAATTTTTAATTTATTTTTTAATTCTTTAATTTTAATTTATTGCACAGATGATTTCAATTTTATTTTTATCTTGATTTCTGTACTTATTATATGTTTTGTTGTTAGCCGCCCTGAGTCCTTCAGGAGATAGGACGGGATATAAATCCCATCAATAAATAAATAAATAAATAAATGAAATCCCAAGCTATCTCAGAAATCCTCATAGGAATAACAGGTTCAAATTATCCCAGTCTATCAATATGATAGGCTACTTATCAGCCTATCAGTATATTCAACGTGAACCCCGAGGCAAGGTTGAGAAGCCCAAGCAAAGATACTGCCATGCAGCTGATATAGCATTAAAACAGAAGTACCCCCAGCTTATCTTAATGAGCCAAATGTAAATACAATCTTCATATCTAGAAACCTGCAGAACTGAATTTCTAGTGACTTTCTGCATCTCAAAGGAACCTCCACTAATTCTTTCCCTGCCTATCTCCAAAGCTGATGCAATACCTAAAATGTGGGTGAATATCTTGGTCAGGGCCTCACTACCCCATTCTCATCCACCCATATCATTCCTTACATTGGTCTTATTGCAAATATATCTGGCACTTAGTACCCTCAGCTCAAGACCAAGGTCCAAAAAGCAACCTGATTACCTGACTTCTATACTGAGAACAGAGATCCAGAAGAAGGGAGTCACCTCTGAATCAATCTCTCTTCAGTGTTTTATGCAGTATCCCCATCTGCTCTCCAAAAGTGTGATTCTTTCCCTTTCTATACAATCCTTTACTCTTTCCTCACTCCTGTCCCATTCCAAATTATTTTTGGCACAGCATGCTGGCTTCAATGTCTCATCTTAAAGTAACCCTCACACCACTCTTGACGATCATCCCTTACTCTGTCACTCTTCTCTTTCTCCCTTCCCATTTATTCCATTCTCAATAGTTATGACATTTTTCAGCCCTTTGATGTAGATCAGTTGAGGAAACAGTATGAAGTACTGGAACTCTGTTTTCATAGGATATAGTAACTAAATCTTGCAAACGTGATAGAGTTTCTCTCTGCTTCCCTTTTACTGTATATAAATATAAATAGAAGTAGCTGACAAAGAATGAAGAAAAGCAAAAGTTATTTAGAAGAATGTTATTGAAACCAAAACTAATGTGGGGACTAAATCAATTAAGATCATATATCAAAGGTGAAATGGGGATAATATCAAAGACAGCATAAACCAAATAGGTAGAGGAGATTAAAATGGAGGGAGAAAGGGGGCAGCCCTAAAAGAAAAGAATGATAGTCCTCAAATAATTATAACAGTCCTTTTGTATTTGTGGAAGTACAATAGGAAAAAAATATGTTTTGGCACGAAAAGGAGTTACAGATATAAACCCCACTCTAATGTCTTTCCTTTTTGATCAACAGATCAAGTTTACATTGCTCTCCAAAGGATTCATTTTGCATGTTCCTCCATTGTATGAAGAAATGCTGCTCTCCTCTGGATCCAGGACCTCAGGGCTTTTTATTTTATTTTTTTTAAAACAAGGGCTAAAAGCAGTAAAAAAAAAAAGAATGATTTTCAAAGTATGTCAGAAGCTGAATTACACAATTCTATTTCAAGAGGCATTGCATTTCCATTTAAAACTAGTAATTTGTGACCAATTTAGGTCAGACAGCAGCAGTAATGCAGCTCTGTATCATAAAAAAACATTCTATTTTCATCTATTTTTTTTTAAAGGTCCCTTTGCCTCCATTTACCTCCTCATTATATTTATGCTCACTAATTGATTCTCTAAGGCTCTGGGTTCTTATTTATTCATGCAGGAAGGATGAATGAGGAATAACACAATCAAGTTAGATGTGTAACTGTTCCCAAAGCCTTTTATTATTTCCCGAAAAGAAAAGAAAAACTCTCTATACGAATCGGATTGCCCCACCATACTTTACTGCTTTCAGTTTAAACAGGACAGCATCCAAACAGACCTTGGGCTGGCTCATACATCCATGTTCCACTGCAGCATGAAATGCTACTTTAAATGTATTAACAGAGCTGACAAATTCACATCCCGTTCAATAAGACATCAAGTGCTGGAAACATAAACACCACCAGTTGGTTGGTGTTGACATGCTTATGTGAAATAGCCCCTCCTCTTCTCCTCTCTGTACACTGCATCTTTCTCCCAGTGCACTCCTTTAAAGTTGACAAGGGCTAAAGTGGAGAGACAGTTATGGTGGAGTTTTCTTTGGAAAAGAATTTAGTGTGTTTAAGTGAAGACTCCCAGCTCTCCATCCTAAGCAATTTTGTTTTCTTTTGGCTACCATTTTTTTAAGCAAATCTCATAGGAAAAGGACTACCAGTAGTGATGGTGTATCAACATTTAATTTTATTTTTGAGAAGAACATGGCTAATATCATGGCAGGACAGCTGCCAATACGTATTGCATCTCCCCCAAAAGGTGAAAGAGGGGATGAGATTTTAATCATTCCCAAGTTGGGTGAGCTCCATCATTCTGGAAACTCGTTCCATCCTATTTAATAGACACAGTAATGGAATATGAAAGAAAGCAGAGGTGTTAACATTGTAGGGTCAATAACACTAAAATGGCAGATGCTTCTGGACTTTGATCACCTGGTTCTAGCCATCCATATTATGATCTTGGATCCTTGCACACTTTGCAAAAAGACATGCAGGCGGTGTCCTTAACATTTCTAGTGAAAAAAATGCTATGCCTTAAAGAGCTTGTTGATAAAGTCTTCTCCAACCTAGTATTTTCTATTTATAAATCTTATTAGCCCTTAGGAATAAGACAGAAAGTAATATCAAGCCTTTCCCCCTCAGGGAGGAGGCTCCATAGGTACCCAGTTCTTCAAGGTTGCAAACTTGGGAAAGAATGTTTTAGATTTCTGAGATAAACTTTATGGCTACTTGGATAATATAACAGAATCTTAAAAAGCTGACAAAGTAATTCTCCAGATTATTTTATATATACTGTAACAAATTGATTGACTTGATTGATTGAGTTGATTAAAGGCAGAGTTGGGTCTTTGTTCTCATGTTTTCTTCCTCCTCTGGAGTTAGGATTCTTTTCTCTAATGACCCAACTCCTTCATACAATGGTTTGGCTTCCTCCCGTGATCTCAGAGTCTGTTAGGTATTCCATCACAATGGGAGGCTACTGCTAAAGAAACTTAATAGGAAAGTGTCCCCTTGATGTTTTCCTTCAAGATTTAATAAAAGTTTGGGAAGCAATCCCTTGTACAGTGGAAGATGAGACATGCTTATAATTTATGTTCACTGTGTAATAAATAAGTGCAAAAACTCTGCATATCACCAAAGAGGACTTCTTCAATGTGTTCTTCTTTTCTGAAAGAATTTCAAAATCAAATTCTCTTTCATAAAGTCAAGTTTGAACTGTTAGGAAAAAATGCAGGAGAATTTTTCAGCACCAGATGTAGGTGGCATTAAGAAATTTTCAAACTTACTACCATTCTTGTGGAATTGATGGAAGCGTTCACTGAATCAGAGACTTCTGTTAATGAAGTGACCCCATTTAAACCCCACAATCCTATTTAAATAAGAACGGTTTCTGGGAATTTAAAAGGTTTACAGATGAAGAAACCAAGACCATGATAACTCCCACCATCTAGCTGGAGTAGAATTAAAAATATACAGGTGCCTCCATGATAAAATAACTCATGGATTTTTATTTACTTTTTGTTTAAATTGCTATAAAGTAAACAAAAGCAAAACACAAATATAAACAGCAACATTAAAGGACCATAAGATATACCCTCCTAATCAACAAGCATTTCAATAAATAATAAAAATCATAAAAAAGTTGTTGGGGATGGGGAGACTCAGAAATTTTGTCACACAAAGATCAATTCCAAAAACACTAATTTGTCCAAAAGTTTTCTCCTTTGTTTATTTCTCAAAAAATACAAATTCAAACATTTCAAATCAAGGAAATGATTGAAATTACTTCCAGATAGTGTTGTTATAATTTACGACAACTATGATAATACATAGTTGTACTAGCAATTTACATATATGCCATTTTAATGTAAGCCTATGGAAAAAAAACATTTTAATTTCATTAAGAGAACATACCCTCATCAAATTAACACTGTATAACCTCACTGCTGCATTCAATCTACATGACAAAATATAATGGCAGTGTGTGCTTAGTTATGCATAGATTTTCTTGCCTGCTAAAGTTTATGGATGGATCATTAACAATTGTTCATTTTTTATCTTGTGATCTTTTGGTGGGCCAAATATGCCCCAACTAATTTTTTATTTAATTTGTTTAATTTACATAATTGTATCAAAATCTTCTTCCTATTCTTCTTTCAATTTTCTCTTCATCTGTGTCTTGGATATCATCATTAGCAAAAACACACATGAGTTAATCCATGACATTTCCATATAATTGGATCTTGAATGTAATATAGGCAAAAAGCAAGTGAAAATAAAAATAACAGCCTTTGGCTTGAGAGCAATACCCTCTCCAAACAATACTGAAAGTGAGATGAAACTGAGTAGAAAGTAAACCCATATCCTCTATTTAAAGGATAAAATGCAGCCACAAGACTTTGCATACATTATCAAAATACAGACACTCTTTACTGATATGGATATTCTTGATAAAGTATTGGAAAACACATGAAACTTTTTTTTTAAAAAAATTATGAATCGAAAATTTACCAAATACCAAAAAAATTGTACCACTCACCCTTTCTGGGGTTGTCCTACATAAGAGAATCCTATACTTTTTGGTATCTCAACCTGGAACTGGAAAGATCCTATTCTCGAAATGTTGGAAAACTGCTAAAAGTCCATGTCAGAAATATTGCACGCAATAGAGCAGTAGAATAGACTCAGCATGAGGTAACTTCTGATATTCCTGTGGCAAACTGATTTGAAATTAGGGAGTTTTCAAAACTGTTGTATGAAGGTGATAAAGTCGAGTTTGCTGTTCTCTACGTAAATATGGGTATATGTGTTTTTGGTTTCCTGTTTTTCTCTCTATCTATTCATCTTTGAGCATATGCTACCAAAAACTGTTAAAAACTTGGACATTCTGATGACTTTATTTGATATTGGCAGGTTCTTTTTCTTTTGTTGGATTGAGTCAGTGAGAACATTTTCATGAGACACAATCATTATTTCTGGTGGTTTTTAGATTGAAGGGATTGACTTAAGGAGATTGAGTTAAGGCGTTACTTTATGCATACCTGTCTGGGCTTTGTCACAGGTTCTGAATGTTAGGCCATTGATCTTAATCAACTAATGGAATAATTAAAATAGATAAGATAGGTAGCTGTGCAAGTTAGGCATAGGCAATGAAGTCGGTCATGCAGAGAACTTAGAAACCTGAAGTATATTTCATCAGTACTCTCTCTGAACATTAAAAGTATTCTATCATTTGAGAGTCTCTCTCTTTTTCCTTTCTGGTATTTTTAGCACTAAATCAACAAAGCTGTTACTGTCATTTTTTCAGTCAGACCGTCATCTAGTGGGAATGCAAAATTATACTCAGCTGCAAACTATTGACACTCCCCTTAACAAAAATGGTTTTAATAAATCTTTACATTTAGCTTCTGAGATGAGAGAGAGAGAATCTTTACCATGAAATATACAAGTATGTAAGTGTTTTATGAAAAGTTTTATTAACTTTACAAAAGAAGAATTGGCAGAGAACCATGAACATCCTGTACTTCTAACACGTGGTTATAAATTACATGTTCTTTCCAATAACATCTGAAAGAGAGACTGTAATTTAAATTTCAAAACCACTTGGCATACCTACTATATAGTGCTGACATGAAGTAAAGGGAGGATCTGGAGAGACTCAGACAAAGAGTGAAAATATAAAGACATCCTTAGCTTAAAAAGCTGCTGATGAATACAATTCCTTTCCAGCTGGACAGGGATCAAGTACTTGCTTGTCATCTCATTCAATGCACTGTTCAATCAGAGATTCTTCCTTTCAACAAAAAGGAAACTTAAGTGCTGCTAATCATCCCTTGTACAACTTTATCTTGCAGATACCTTCTTTATGTCAGGATATATTTTTTTTCAATGACCATTTGCCAACAGCAGAGGGATCAAACTTGTTATTAAGAACAAAATGCAAGTATGCCTTCACTGACTTGGGGCGGAGAAAGGAGGGAGGAGAGCATTTTTATAGGTGCATGTGTTATAACATTACATATAGTTTTATAATGTTTAATCTCTCTCTCCTTCTCTCTCTCTTTCATTGTATACATATATACTGTGTGTATATATATATATATATATATATATATATATATATATATATATATATATATATATATATATATATATATATGTTTGCGTATACACAAAGATCATACACATATACATACATATATACATATACATTCAAGGGATGTGGTGGCTCAGTGGGTTAGGACGCTGAGCTTGTCGATCAAAAGATCGGCAGTTTGGCGGGTCAAATCCTGAGTGCCACGTAACAGAGTGAGCGTCTGTTACTCGTCCCAGCTTCTGCCAACCTAGCAGTTCGAAAGCACCTAAAAATGCAAGTAAAAAAATAGGGACCACTACGGTGGGAAGGTAACAGCGTTCCGTGAGCCTTTGGCATCTAGTCATGCCAGCCACATGACCACGGAGACGTCCTCGGACAAGCGCTGGCTCTTCGGCTTTGAAACGGAGATGAGCACTGGCCCCTAGAGTTGGAAACGACTAGCACACATGTGTGGGGGAACCTTTATACATATACATATACATACATCCAATCCAGACAACTTTGTGTGAACCAGAGGAATGTGCATATAGTTTGGTGTACAGATAGACTGTTGAAAAAAAAAGCCTGGTTAGTTTTATATGTCAGCATGCCTATGATGTGGGGATTAAGACTTATTCTTTACCAAACATTAAATAAATTAAGCTGATTTGCATTGCACACACTTTAGGTGAAGGCAATCTTTCTCTCATATTTTGGGCATTAGGAAATCTGAATGCAATCTATTCTTAGTAAATGGCTGCCACAATGGGTACTTCCAGTCATAAACCATATCCATTTACTAGAATGTAAGCTGATCAGTGGTTCTTGTCCTTCATAGATGAGTTTTATTATCCCAGCTTAGTTATCTTTTCAGATTGATTTTTAAAGAGTGCCTACCCAAAAGCTTTACTGGGTTGCAGGCTTCTTTTATGAATCCACTCATTTAAGAGGTTAACATTTGGAAGGCAGCTTTATTTCTTTTCAGTTAAAAGAATTTAAGAGGCAGGAAGTGGGGCAAAGGTGGGTGGTGTTACCTATAGCATCATTTGGCCCTTGGTCATCATGTCAGCTACCCTTCATATCTGCAGTACAGGAATTTAGCAAGCTTCCTTATATGGAAGTAGAACTTTTTGTCACCTCGATTAGCCTTGTCTCCATTAGAAATAGATCAATAGTTGTCATAACAGATGTTTACCTCTCCCAGAAGCAACTGTCAGCATGGCAAAGACACTGTCAGCATGGTGAACACTTTGGAAGGCCCCTGTGTTGCTTATTTCTGACTGGAAACAGCTTTCCATTGATTTAAACAAGGGTCTTACTTAGCTCTGATTAGATTAAATGTGGGAAGTTTTATATACCAAATATGTAGTCTAATGCCATTCCTCTTAAGGGAAAAACTATGTTTAAACTTCTTGATACAATAATGATCACAAGGCATGGATGATGTAGGGATATTTCTCTATGCACAGAAAATGTATATTAATTAAAGAATCCCCTTGGCTTTAATTGTTCATATCCAAAGAAGCTAAATGATTTGTGCTGACTGCTTGATTCAAAATATATGTACTAGGAAAACATTATTCAGTCCCACTATTTCTATGTACCATCTTGTAGATAAATTACATTTGTTGTATTTTTTTCCGGATTCTAGATCTCATGTTAAGATCTGATTTACAGACCATTATATCTGAACTGAGTACATTAATTATTTGTATGCTTTCGATACAGTTCTATTATTTCCCCCAAGTGTAAAGATATAATGCATTGTGCCTTTAATAAACATTTGCTACTCCCTTTAAATAGTCAATGATAATGGCATATGTAGTCAAAATAAATCCAGCTTTCATGCTAGAATTCTGGAAAAACATTTAACAAAGGGCTCATCTCTAACATGGGAAGCTGGATGGAATGAATTTTTCCACTTTGCAGGGCTGTGTTCAAACCTAGGAGAGGCAGTGCCAGTCAGTTCAACTCCTGGAACTGAATGTGAAACCAGATAGAGAGAGCCAAACCACAGACTATCATACAGTGCTAACATTCCTTAAGACCAGTAGCTAAAGCAACAGAAATTGAAAAACCAGTGGACTATGAATTGTGCGGGGAAGGGGAAGAAAAACCAGTGGAGCGTGAGGAGCAGGGAAGGAAGTTGATTTGTGACAAAATTAGGAAGAGGGGAACAACTGCAAGCTTATGAAGAGAAGCCATCCAAAGACATTTGGGTTTATTTTAGATGATGGAAAGCACATTTGCAATGGTTCCGTTGCCTGAATGAGTATTACTCTTTCTGAAACTGTGAGAAAAATTGTTTGTTTAATTGGGCTGTGCTGAAATGCAATTTCTGAATTTTCTTCTCCTACAGAGGAGGAAGAGAGCCAGTTTGCTACAGTGGCTAAGGCACCAAGGCTAGAAACCAGGAGACTTGAAATTTTAGTCCTGCTTTATAGGTATGAAGCCAGTTTGGTGATCTTGGGCCAGTCCCTTCTCTCAGATCTAGGAAGGAAGCAATGGCAAGCCACTTCTAAAGATACTGCCAACAAAACTGCATTTGCCAGAATGGGCACTGATTTCTGTGCTGACTTCTGGCAAAGCACACAAACACACACAAGCACAAGAGGGGAGGTTCTGTTTTTCCTTTTCTTATGGAAAAGCTTTTTTTCTTCTTCTTATTTTGAGTCATTCAGAATTGTCGTTCTTGTTGTTAGAGTAACCGTACTCTAACTAAGGCAGCTGAGTGTTTCTATTACCTGCCTTGCAATGATCCTCATTTCCCCTAATGGTAGGGGGCTTTCTCAGGATGCTTTCCTTGCACTTTAATTGAAGCACGGATATGAAGCAGTGCAGAAAAATGCCAGACAAATTATTTATAGTGAAGGATAGGATATTTGCAGACATATCTTTTGGCCAACTTGCATCCAAGATAAGCAAATGAAATCTAATTCTTATTTTTCTTTTAAAATGAAAATCAATTTGTTTAGCAGATTAAATATAAACGATAAAAATGTTGAATATTTTGTTACTGTGCTGGGCCTATTTATCTCTATTTCTCCATCTCTGTCTGTCTGTCTGTCCATCTGTCATCTATCTATCTTCTCTTTGGGTTCCTATCCAAAGTTGTGCCCAGTATTTAATTTAGGACCACAGCAAAGAATTATGTAAAGAATCTGGTTATGTTATTTTCAAACTCTTTCCAAATAACTGCCAACATTTCCCCTTGATTATGACATTTTACAGATGCAGCAGCTTTTGATATTACAATACCTTGAAAACATTTAGGACCGTTGTTCAAACTAGACCTCTGAATAAGTTTCGTTGGTGATGCGCACAGTACAGCCAGAAGGTGCATGAAAATTCAGCATGCATAAATGTGCTTCCTGCATTGAAATCAGCAGGGATGGAGTAGTCCTAAAATGTGCAAAAGCTATCTCACCTTTTAAAAAAAATCACTAGAATTAAATAGAGGACATTATGATATGTTTAGAGCAATGACAGTCAGAATGAGGGTTTGCTCATTGCACAGTGATAGAAGAATAATATTCATACATGGTTATTTTATCCCCTTTGCTGTTCCAGCAAGCGCTAAAGCATTCTGGACAATGCTTCCAAAGGCTGCAAAATTTGTTTTATTACTAACAATAGCAGGCTAAACAACCAACCAATCAACTAACCAATTAAACGCAACCTATTACTTTATGATTAATATTAATTTGTTTACTTATCCTATTTGCAATTTATTTTTATTTGGAGGATAAACAAGTGAGTTTATTATGTCCTTTTCTTCCATTTATCTTCCCCATAACTGAAGAGAAGTACAGAGGGGCCACATATTGATTGTTGCTTGATATTCAGGGGAAGAAGCTAGAAAATCTGGGGGGAAAACCAGTTATGTTGTGGAGTGACAACATAGGCTTCAGAATTTAATCCCTTGAAAACTATCATACTTCTCCTGGAAAAAAAATATCACAATTGCAGCTCCTTATAGCTCTACTCTGTTCCTAGAAGAATAGAAGCAGTACAGTTCCTTGAAGAGCTCTGGAAGCATCAGTTACTGTGGAATAGGGCAGAGAGGCTGATAATTGGGCACTAACAGGACCATCTGCAGGGGATTGAAAAAGTCAAGATGATAGTTCAAACCGTGATTAATAAGAAGGTCGGAGCTTTCATCACATCTTCCAATTTGACTTTTTTGACTCTTCTACTGACATCCTGGGAACTAAATCAGGATTTTATGAGCCACCCAGAATTTGGTTTTAAGAAGGGGAGCAATTTATTTATTTATTCATTTATTTTTTTTAAAAAAAACACCTAAATTGTGTATTACAAGATCTGCATCGAGTGACAATATTCTTAAATCTCACTTCAAAGTGGTGGGTTTTTTTTGTTATTGTTATAACCTTAACAATCCTTAATGGTTTCCTAGGGAGCAGCTATCTTACTCTTCTACTTTTAAAGATCTATCTACAAGAGTTCATAAAGAAAATTCATCAAAACTCAGTTTAGTTGAAAAGAGTCCAGTAATTGGTCTTGAATTTTTTTTTGTATAAACATTTCATTGTATTTGTCAAGATTTTGAAGAGGAAGCATTTTTTAAAAAATAAATAAATAAATAAAAGCTACAAATAGTGTATACAATGCATCAGTGTATTGGATTAATAATCTAGTATGAATATGAAGGGACAACTCTTGTTATAGCAATCCAGGGTCCTGACTTACAGTATATGCTTCCTAATGTTTAAATTAAAACAATGCATGTAAGCAATACAGGAATAGAAAGCTGAAATGTAGCGCTTCCATTTTCTGAGCAGCAGGATTTCAGATTGCTTTAACAGTCTACCTGCAACCCTGGCTATTAGAATGAAGGGAATGAAATACCTAGCACCCATTTGCAAATGGGATTCTCCATCAGGGTGTGCATGTAGAAGCATGTCTTTAACATGATTCAGTGGATACTCTTTTGTCAGTCTAAAATGGAATAGTTCACATAGCTTCCTAAAATTATGGACTTTTAAATTGCATATTAATTGGGGATAAGAAATAGGATTTTTATTTTCTTCTTTGTTGACCTTGATATGGGGAAAAAAGAATCTTAATTCAAACAAATTAATGAGCAGAATTCCCTACAAATTTGAACTTGGCTTCTATCAAAGGTGTTAAAGAAAAAAACCATATAAGATTACAAGAGCATAATGCTAATCTTATTAGATTGTGCTCTTGCTTAGGGAAAATAAAAGAGGTACAGATAAGGAAGGATGTGAGTCACAACTGAATACAATGCTCATAAAATTGCAGCAACATTACATGAATATATTAGACAAGCAATTCCTCCAGCAAGTTACCTGAATAAGCTATTTAAGGTCATTATGCATTATATGGTGGACTAAGAGATTTTGACTTAACATAGCCTGTCAAAAACTATTTTACAACCATAGGGGGGGGAAACAAAATTCATTTTAGTACTTTAAGAAACCCTTTGATGAAACAGTTGTTATCAAATAACTATCAACCTGCAAAAGATTATACAACTGTACACAAGGGATAAGGGAGTTCAAATCTATTGCTTGTCCTAGCCATAATATTATATTTTCCAGAAATACCTCTTAAAGGGTTTATGCAAATACTGTTGGTTTGGAAATGCCCCAATCATTGCTTCTTTTCACATGAAAAGGGTTAATCAATGTCCAGTCCAGTCCAGTCCAAATTAGAATGCACAATATCATATATTAATCCTACCTGAATTTTGTATCTGATTGCGATTCTTTGAAAATCCCCCAAATTTGTATCTATAATTAAGCACAGACTCTGCTGACATATACTTTTTTGTATAATGGTGTGAAAATACTTATATCATAAAAAAGTTCCTTCATAGCATATGAAAAGTCTATTACTCTAAATGTTCCACTGGGTTAGGAGAAATAAATATTGTATTTTTGTTCATTCAAGAATCCCTGTAGGAATCTCCTACTATCACAAACATAAACCAAACTTTTTTTGTTGCACGTAGTTAGTTGTGATAGTACTATAATAAAGGCAGGGTATTAAATAAATAAATAAATAAATAAATAAATAAATAAATAAATAAATAAATAAATGAATGAATGAATGTTAATGTTTATATCTGATGAAGATGATAGAAATTCTTGTACATCACCTGTTATTCTTCAGCTTGAACCAGAAGTGTTTCTGCACATTTGTATTATAGTCTTTTGAAAGCATTTTTAATAGTTCTGTTGATCCCACCATTCTTTGCATTTCTCTACAGTATGACCTTCTTTCTTTTGTGCCATCTTCTTCTGAACTTATATAAGGATAGCTATTTTCACTGATGGGTTGTAAATTAAAATTTAGCAATATCCAGATCTTAAGACACCTGTGATGTCAAAGAAACAGTATTTATCAGCAATAAAAATAATAATTAAAAAAATCCGTTTACACCTGTTCTTTGAAGCAGAAGATGTCAAAACAAATGAAGAGTAACATGAAAAAGACAACAGTGACAGGACTGTTATGAACAGTGAAAGTATAATACCTGAAAGTCGTAGAAAAGCTCTAGAATCTAAGAAGTATGAACTTTGCGAAGGTGAAGTAGGTTTACAGTAAAAATGTTGGCTCCAATGTTGGGATTAAATAGCTTTGAAATAAGAAATAGCACACACAAACACATTAAATTTAAGGTACAAAGTACAAAGTACAAAAACAAAAATATTCATGCTAAACAATCTTCCAAGAAAATAATTCTGTGTCATTCAAAAGCCAAAAAGTGCATTGACATGAGGTTGAGCTCAGAATCTGATCAAAATGCAAACTAATCTACCTTCTTGGACTGACACCTAGTCCCAATTTTATGTGGGCAGGAATCTGACTTTTTTTTTTTTAAAAAAAAGTGATATACAACAATAACCTATATTTTTCTATTTGACCAAATTAAAGCATAAGGGTTAATAAACTTTTAGGAATGGATTGTTACAGATCCCTTTCAACTTTTTTTCTGTGTACCTTTTAAACATTGGTAATTACTCAAAAGGTTGATTTTTTTAAAAAAAATACATTGGTGGAAATTCATTAAATTTGAAAACTATATTGACTTAAAGAGTCTATTAGGAAAGTAATGAAATTCTGTGAAACAAACATTCTGATTCAACAGCTTGAAACATTTCAAATATTATTTGAAAATTTGTACCAATGTAAATTTATATTTTAGCATACTTTCAGAGAACACATACTCTCTCTTTCTTTATAATTGTCATGAAAGTCATTAATAGTGCAGTGATGACTCTAAGTAGGAATCTTGGAAAACATCTGAAGAATTGCAGGTTCTTGTGAAGAGAGTTTCCAGATGTTTTGCAATTTCTATAAAACAGTGCATCAAAATATAGATATAACTTTGAACAATAACATTCTACAATATCATAAAAACATAGAAGTAGATATTCTAAATGTATTAAAAAATAAAAGTCTTGGGCTTCTTGACTTAGACTTCCATTTTATATTTGCAATTTGTGATCACTATCTGAAACCTTTTGAGTGAAGGATGGGGATGAGGACATGAGATTTTTTTTTCTTATTTTTGGTGGTAAGGAAGATTCTGCCTTTGCTGGGTGATTTGTTATTGTTGGTGTTCCTGTTCCTTTAGAGTTTTCTGCCAGTTCTCAGATTTTGGACACTGGTATACAGAACAATAGGGACTGCTATATTTTTCAATGTATGGTTGTATCTGGTCATCCCAGCTAAGCAGAATATTGGCCTCTTTTGATGTCTAGTCTAGTCTAGTCTAGTCTAGTCTAGTCTAGTCTAGTCTAGTCTAGTCTAGTCTACTCTACTCTACTCTACTCTACTCTACTCTACTCTACTCTACTTAGATTTACCTCCTGACTTTCATTTAGGAAGTCAAGGTGTCTCCATCCTACTTTTTCCCCATGGCAACAACCCTGTGAGATAAGTTAAGTTGAGAGAGTAACTAGCCAAAGCTACCTGAGTTTCTTTTTATCTCCAAAAGGAGCCCCTGCATTCATTGAGAGAATGAATTTAATTTCTGTGCAGTTCCCATTACCATTTCCTGAAGGCACTTCTGAAACAAATGCTTGCATGAGAGAGGAGATTGAATGAAAATTGTCTCTTGGTCAGTCTGAGAAGCTCCAGCAGATGCAAAACTTCCCAGGGACAGAAAGAAGCTTTCCATTTTGCTTTATCCAAGCCATCATTTCTTTAAGAATTGAAATCTAGATGATTCATGCAAAACTCAGATATATTCTGGACTCAGCAAAGCAAACAGCTTTTTGGGAAAAAAATGGAAAGAGCAGAGGCTTGGAAAAGGGAAATAGTCATTTCTGAAAAACAATTATTCTCCCTTTAAGATCAATGTAGTGTCTTCAGATATGCACCTCAGATGTTCAGATTTCTAGAAAAATCAATTATTTCTAGAACATCCAAATCCATTTGTTCAAGTTCAAAACCTTTTTTTTGGCTACAGATAACTGTTTTTTACTCAACAGTTTGGCCTGGACACAAGAATGCATCATTGTCCTTTCCCTTTATTAGCTGGATGCAAATGAGGTTCAGAGTTCAGATAACAATTCCTGTAATTTAGCCCTCAGAAAATAAGCTGGTGTTATCTTGTTTATGTCTGCTGTTTCTGTGAGGTTTGTCTACTCCTTGACATTGTCAGAAAGCAGGCAAATGTGAAAACTAGTTTTCTCTCAAATCCACAAATGCTGTGATGAAGAAGTTGAGTGGGATGATGAGAACCAAGCCAAAAAAAAAAAGAATTGTGCTAGTTGAACTTCTCTCTTTTCTTCTCCCCATCCTCCTTCAACTGATGGATGATGGGGAGAACAATCAAACAAAGAGATCTGTAGAGAGTCTCAGAAGAGAAGAACTTTTATTAAATTTTATATGACCAGGAAGATTTGTGCCTAATTTATTAAGTCTACAATATGGCTGATAGCTCCTTTTTTTACTTTTAAAATGCTCTGTAAGTTTGTGCTCTAAACCTCAACTTCTTTCACAAGAAGTTGATATCACATAATGCATGGGCATCCCAAGAAATGCTATTTGCTGTGAGCTTTATTTGAAGAAATGTTTGTCTCTGTAAGAACATGATTTATTTATAAGACATTAAGATCAATATGAAGAGCTAGAATTCTGGAAAATGCAATCCAACACATCTGGAGTACACCACATGGGAATCCATGGTTGTATTTATTGTAATGTCCTAATAACACATACTGCAGAACTTGAGATTTGCTGCCCATTCTGAGCACATTTAGTAGTAATGAAATCCAATGCTTCTATTGGACAAAGGAAGTAAAGGAGTACAGTAAGACTTAAGGGATATAATGAAACCAAGTTAAGAACTATAGTCTTTCTCTCCCTCTGTGACTAAGAATGGATCTCTTTGATTACATATAATACTTTTCTTCATTCCCTGAGTGGTGGAGAAGACAACAATTCTGCTAAAATCTACTGTAAGCCAGAGCTTTCCTTTGCTACTGAAAAATGGTGTTGGAAAAAGATGCTCAGATAGGTGAATTATTATGGTCCATGTAATGGTAAGACTAGGCCTTAATTGGTCATCTACAGAGTTTGATATAGAGTACAATTTCTGTATCTGCAATCTTGCAATTGAAATCAATGGAACTTAAAGGAGCTGGTCCTTTAGTGATTCTTGCCACAGCTCGATGCAAGATACATCAGCTGCACAGATGCTTGAAAGTAAAGCCCACAATGTTCTATGGAAGCTACACCCTGGTAAGATGTTCTTCAGGAGAATTCTAAGAGACTTTCTTCAGATATAGGATTATGTTGTATGGCACATTAATGCAGGGCTGTGGGGTTTGTCAGTTTAGATACCTAACTGTTGCAACAAATATTGTGTACCATTGGGGAAATCAGAGATAGTGGGCATAACCTTCTGTCAATCTTGCAAAGCATTTCTTAAAGTATAGAAAACTAGGATCAACATTCATTTAAGACTTCTCAGATCAGCATTGATTAAATATACTAGGAAAGAAATAGAATTCTAAAGGGCCAACAAAGAGAAAATAAATACACACATGTAAATCCACAGCGTACTACTTCCACTTTCAGGTTTCCCCCCCCCTTAAATAGTAATTATTCAGATGCTTCCTTAAAACATTCTTACAATAGCAATTGACGTATGATATGGTTTGCAGATGTAGCAGCAGTAACACAGCTGGATATAATGTTATAGACATCTGGTGCACAGATGCTTGATTGTATGATTGGTAGCAAGCCAGCGAAGCAACACATTGAGGAACTAAAGGCCACTGTAATTCCCCTAGCCTCTTAGACTCTGGCCTCTAACAAAGCAGTTCCTGGAATTGTTTGAAAGCCCAATAGTTAATGTTAATTCTTAAATCTTTAATCATTATGCCAAGGGTAAAATAGAAAGGCTTAAAGATTTATGATGTATGAAATCAGAAAGAATTATACGGTTTGGCACACTACAGTTCATTCCATCAATTGCACGGAGATAGGATGCCAACTGCATCATAATCTGGAGAATATAGCAATGTTGAGGCAACACACTCATAATTTTCTCAAGTCCTTTCAGCATTATGCTTGTATAAGTCACTCCTAACTGAGCTCCATAAATGTAAAGAACAAAAATGGATGCTACTAGGATATTGTTAGGAGTCGGAATCTGAATCTGGTATCTGCCACTATGGAACTTTGAATACCAAGTATCCCTCTAGGTCACGAGTGTCAAACTCGCCACTTCCCATGACGTATCATAACGTATTGCAACTTTTTTCGCATTGTCAGAGATGGGGTGGGCACGGCCTCCACATGATGCTACCAGCCCACAGGCCAGCAGTTTGACACCCCTGGTGTAGGTAGTTCCATAATTTTGCAGATAAAAGTATTGTGGGATAGTGCTGTAAGCCCCATTTGTGTCTCTTCAAAAAACAAGGTGTTTCTGTTCCATGTCTCATCAGCTGGACTTTGAAATTCTAGCAGGAAAGAGAGTACAATCTTTAGGGCAATGATATTAGAATGGACACTACAGCTGAAACTCAAAAAAATAGAATATCGTGCAAAAGTTCATTTATTTCAGTAATGCAACTTAAAAGGGGAAACTAATATATGAGATAGACTCATTACATGCAAAGCAAGATAGTTCAAGCCGTGATTTGTCAGTCTGGTTCAGTAGGAATCACAATCATGGGGAAGACTGCTGACCTGACAGTTGTGCAGAAAACCATCATTGACACCCTCCATAAGGAGGGAAAGCCTCAAAAGGTAATTGCAAAAGAAGTTGGATGTTCCCAAAGTGCTGTATCAAAGCACATTAATAGAAAGTTATGTGGAAGGGAAAAGTGTGGAAGAAAAAGGTGCACAAGCAGCAGGGATGACCGCAGCCTGGAGAGGATTGTTAGGAAAAGGCCATTCAAAACTGTTGGGGACTTTCACAAGGAGTGGACTGAGGCTGGGGTCAGTGCATCAAGAGCCACCACACACAGACGGATCCTGGACATGGGCTTCAGCCGCTCCTGAACAACAAACAACGTCAGAAGCGTCTTACCTGGGCTAAAGAAAAACAGACCTGGTCTGTTGCTCAGTGGTCCAAAGTCCTCTTTTCTGATGAGAGCAACTTCTGCATCTCATTTGGAAACCAAGGACCCAGAGTCTGGAGGAAGAATGGAGAGGCACACACGATGCTTGAAGTCCAGTGTGAAGTTTCCACAGTCTGTGTTGATTTGGGGAGCCATGTCATCTGCTGGTGTTGGTCCACTGTGCTTCATTAAGTCCAGAGTCAACGCAGGAGATTTTGGAGCACTTCATGCTTCCTTCCGCAGACGAGCTTTATGGGGATGCTGACTTCATTTTCCAGCAGGACTTGGCACCTGCCCACACTGCCAAAAGCACCAAAACCTGGTTCAATGACCGTGGGATTACTGTGCTTGATTGGCCAGCAAACTCGCCTGACCTGAACCCCATAGAGAATCTATGGGGCATTGCCAAGAGAAAAATGAGAGACATGAGACTGAACAATGCAGAAGAGCTGAAGGCTGCTATTGAAGTATCCTGGTCTTCCATAACACCTCAGTAGTGCCACAGGCTGATAGCTTCCATGCCACACCGCATTGAGGCAGTAATTGCTGCAAAAGGGGCCCAAACCAAGTACTGAGTACATATGCATGATTATACTTTTCAGAGGTCTGATTTTGTTCTATGTACACTCTTTGTTTTATTGATTGCATGTAATATTCTAATTTTCTGAGATTGTGGATTTGGGGTTTTCATGAGCTGTAAGCCATAATCATCACAATTATGACAAATCACGGCTTGAACTATCTTTCTTTGCATGTAATGAGTCTATCTCATATATTAGTTTCCCCTTTTAAGTTGCATTACTGAAATAAATGAACTTTTGCACAATATTCTAATTTTTCGAGTTTCACCTGTATACTGCAATTAAATACAAATTGTACTATCATACTTAATTTTCACTGCTGCATGTACATATGAACTGCGTACTTGGGCACTTAAATCAACATACTAAAAAGTGAGCACAAAAGTGTATAGTTGGCACAAAACATATCCCTAAACCATGATACTGTATTAGTAAAAATTAAGTGCAAAAGTTTGCATGTTAGGAAAAAAATGTATAAATAAATCTATACCCAAGAATATGCATGTGAATTTTCAGCTGAATTTGTAGCCAAATAAGGCAGGGGAGAAGAAGCATAAAGGACACCGACAAACTCATTCATTTCTCTCACTGCCCACATTTTAGAAAACTCATCAAATGAGGATATGCAGGTATTCTTTTTCAGAAGATTGTTACTAACAATATTCATGTTTTGTCAAGAGTCAAAAGAAGCTAAGCTCATTACTGGGATTAAAAAAAACCTCAACGTGGCCCTTCTCACAGCAGTCATTAATTATTTATTTGGTTTTGCTGCTAACTAATGAACATATTTCTTGGTTACTTTGAACTGACTTTTGTTTTAATTTTTTTAATCTAAAAATTCATAAGATATTTGAACCCTAAATTTTTTTTAAAAAAAAAAGAAAAGTAAGAAATATCTGCTTTAGTTTTTCATATTTTACATGAAGGTTTGGTAGAGGGCTGACTTTTTCTTTCTCTATACTCCAAGGCCCAAATATTTAGCAATCCAAAATGCCATTTTCAGTGTGCTTCCACAAAGGGACTTGTTTCAGTAGAAGCAGTGATGGGATTCAAATACCTGAACAACCAGTTCTCTGTGTGGATGCAGGCCTGGGCTTCCAAGGCCTAGAACAGATTTCCGGAAGTGGCATCCACACAGACCTAGAGTGGACTTCCAAAAGCAATGTATATTCAGCCGGTTCTCTGAACTCAACAAAATTTAGCTACTGGTTCTGCCGAACTGGTGCGAACGGGCTGTATCCCACCACTGAGTAGAAGGCTGTTTAGGCCTGACATCCTGGCCATATTTATGCAGTCAGTCACATTAAACTTTCTTGTGCAAACTCAGTCTCTCTTCCTAGTTTATTGTTCACAGCAATATGCCAGCCCAGTAATGTGAGCTTATTGATAAATTAATGTTTAAGAACATCCATAATGCTGGAATATTATATGATTTAGAAGGTTTAAGGAACAAAATGAAATACTGCATTTGACAAGATAAAGAAAAAACAACTAAGATTTAAGTTTTTGAAACCTATCTGGAAAGCCAAATAACAACAGCAAATTTTGAACAAATTTTTTAAAAGTTATATTTATATTCACATTTTTGAGAACATTTGTTTTTCTATCTTCTAGCTTCCAATTTAGTGGACAGTGAAGACAACAAATCCAATTTCTGCCCAGACAGCCTCTTGAAATAACATACAAGTTTTTTGCATTTGAAAGTCTGAACAAGGCAGTTAAGTTTATTTTAATTTTCTGCTGTTCATGGTCTTTTATGCCATTTGTATAATCACTCATAACACAAATGATGTCACTTGCATCAGTGATGTAAGCTGCACATCTGACATAATTGGTGCTTTAACTTACATTCATCCTGCGTCCCAAATGGTCTGTTAAACTGAAATGTTGCTGTATTCTTAAAAGACAAAGATAAATCCACCAGCACATCTTTCTTCAGCACTGATTTGTTGGGAACATTGGGACTTGTGCCTTAGTATACACAACTTCTACAAAGCATGACGAAATGACAGCTGATGAAAGGCTTAACAATGTGTCTCTCTGGAATATTAACTGGCTCAAAAAAAGGTAGCATTAAAAATATCCTGAATGTCTGAAATCTTATCCTACATTGTCTTGCTCTCATGGGCCACTCCCTCTTTTTTTAGTTTTTTAAATATAAAATGATGTTACTGCTGAGGAGAACATTGTTTTCCAGACACATGTACAGTATCTGAAGTATTGATATTATTTAACAGGCAGTGTGAAAGGCTCTAAAGCAGAGGTCACCAACCTTTTCATGTTGGCGGCACAGAGGGAAAGGGAGCTGGGCACAAATGGGACTGTGCAGATCCGCAGGGGGCTAGCGGCCCTTTTGTACATGTGCACAGGCGCTAGCCGCCACCATTGCTAGCGCCCATGCTCATGCGCAAACTGGCCATGCAACCTGCATGGCACTAGCCATGTCAGGTTTAGAAAAGACTAAAACAATACAGTAGCAAACTTCAAATTAACACACACCAAAGTTCATTTGAGTCTTGTTCACCCTGTTCAGAATGCACAGTTCGAGGCTGTACAAAGTGCAAGATTCTGGCAATCTGCTGTCTAAGAATGGTTGAATATACAGAAGTCAGGAGTGAAATAATAGCTGTCATGTCCTCCCGCTCACTTTGGATTTAGTATCCAGAACTTTGCCAGTTAAACTGTGAATTAGCATGAAAAGAACAGATGGGTGTTTGCATCTCTGTTTATTTATTTAACTGATATCATAACTCAGGAGCATCCTCAGAGGAGATCAAAAAGAGGCAAGACAGTAGCCACAACTGCATGATCAAAGCACATACAAACACCTTTTTAATGTGCATTCTAAATACAATGTGTGTGTGTGTGTGTGTGTGTGTAAAGATGGAATAGGCTTCAATTGCACATTCATGACTGATATCTTTTTTTTTTGTCATTCCCTCACGGATTGACCCCCTTCATGAATTACTGCCTTGTCATGGCGAAGGGGCTTGCGTAATTCAATGAAGCTATGAGCTATGCCGTGCAGGGCCACCCAAGACGGATAGGTCATAGCAGAGAGTTCTGACAAAATGTGATCCACTGGAAAAGGAAATGGCAACCCACTCCAGTATCTTTGCCATGAAAACCCTATGGACAGTACCAAAAGGCAAAAAGAGATGATGCTGGAAGATGAGCCCCTCAGGTCAGAAGGCATCCAATATGCTACTAGGGAAGAGCAGAGGGCTAGTACAAGTAACACCAGAAAGAATGAAGCAACTGGGCCAAAGCCAAAAGGACACTCAGCTGTGAATGTATGTGGTGGTGAAAGGAAAGTCCCATGCTGTAAATATTTTTTCTCCATAGGAACCTGGAATGTAAGATCTATAAATCAAGGAAAGCTGGACATGGTCAAACAAGAGATGACAAGACTGAACATCGACATCTTAGGAATCAGCAAACTAAAATGGACAGGAATGGGTGAATTTAATTCAGATGACCATCAGGTATACTACTGCAGGCAAGAATCCCTCAGAAGAAATGGAATAGCCTTCATAGTCAATAAAAGAGTAAGAAAAGCAATACTGGGATACAATCCCCAAAATGACAGAATGACCTCAGTTTGAATCCAAGGCAAACCATTCAATATCACAGTAGTCCAAGTCTAAGAGTTTTCCAATCATAAAGTAGCATTGTCGAATTAGCATCTACTAATGAATTAAGTAATCCTTTAACATATGGCGATTGGATACCATATTCTTTTACTGCCATTTTCAAATCTTTTAATAATTTCATAGGTATATTTTGATGAACTGCAGGACCCCCTCCACCCGGGGCTAAACTTAAAGGGTAAAGAGATGTTTCTTCAGGAGAATTCATCAGAAAAACAGATGAAGTAAGAAGATTTGTTAATTGGCCTCCTGGCAATAAGGTTGGAGAAGAGGAGGCTAGAAATTCAGATGAGGATGAAGAATGCAAGGAAGGTTTCTCAGAAGGTGTTGTAGATGGTGCAGAAGGATAGGGTGGTGGTGCTTCAGATGAAGGCGAAAGATCAGAAGAAGGATCAAGAGGTTTAGAGGTAGAAGATGTCAGATCTAGAGGAGATGGCAAAAGTTTTAATGCTGCCATCACTGCTTGCCATGCGGACAGAATGTCAGCAGGCGCCCTGGGATGATTGTGAAGATATTTCCCTAGCTTTTCCCAGGTTACAACAGACAAAGTGCCTGATTCCGGATAAGCCGGACAATTCTTGTTAATATATCGTAAAAGTTTTGTTAAAAGTCTCTTTCCTACAGGATGGACCATGGTGCCATTGTGTTTTTGAACAAAATTAGCATTCTGCACTATATTAAAAAGTTCGTCCCTATGACCTGACGAAACTTTGGAAAGTGGGGAGCCCATTTACTCATGATTTGAAGCCTTCTCCGAGGTGCGTGAGAACGAGAATGCAGGCAGCACACCCCTGGACAGGAGTCGTACTGTGGAGTTGAAGCCGCGATCCAACGGACGAGCCCCCAGTTGTTGCGATGAGCGACCGGTCAGGGTTCTGGCCTCAACTCTTAGAGCCCCGTAACAGGGGTGAGAATTTAGAGGGACCCTCGCAAGGGTGAACACCTTGAATATGGAAGGATCCTGCCCTTTGCCACCGACCCAGTGTGCCGGACGTTCCGACGGTCACACTTGGGAACTGCGATGACTCAGGAACAGAGTCCCAGGATAAATTGAGGCACAGACACAAGTTTGCTCAAGGTGGGAGCACAAAGTGCCCGGGGTGGATGTTATGCCCCCGAACAGCTTTGGACACCCTCTTTTTATTAGGCTGTTTCATTTGGGAGGGGGAAAAACACTCATGGAAGGTCAAAGGGGAACATAGCTCATGGTATACAACTGCTAATGAAGAGAGCAAAGGTCATTACAGGAAACAATAAAACATAGTTTATGCTAACAGAGAACTGCTAATGAAGAGGGCAAAGGTCATTACAGGAAACAATAATGCATAGCTATCTATACAAATGTTAACAAAGTTGACAAGGATTATCATAGGAAGACATAACTTGAGACAGAGGTAATTGCAGAAGACAGGGCCATATACAAATGCTAACAGGGAAGACAAAAGGTTATCACAGGAAGACATGACTTGAAAGACATAATCTTGAAGCAGAGACAATTTCAGGAGACAGGAAACTGTATACAGGAAACTATATCTTGAGGCATGGGCAATTTAAATGAAACAAGTCTTTGTTGTATACACATGTGAATCAGAGACAGGAATGTGGTTGTAAATAAGAAAAGAGTTTTATCACCAGAGGCAGAAATGGAATGTAGGAATGTGGCCTTACAATTGCAGATCAGGTAGAAGTGTTAAACTGAATGCAGGAATGTGACTTAACAATTGCTAATTGGGGAAAAGGCAGAAGTGTTGAACTTTTCAAAAAAGGTCTTTTGCAGGTAGAGGAAAGCAGATTTTACACTTGCAGAAATATTATCACTAAAGACAGGAAGGGAGAACTTTGATTTTTAATATAGGAATCAAAAAAGGTCTTTTGGGAGACTGGGATATCTACATTGGAGTACAAAATGAAGCAGGGCACAGGCTGACAGAATTTTGTCAAGAGAATATGATGGTCATTGCAAACACTCTTTTCCAACAATCCAAGAGACGGCTCTACACATGGACATCACCAGATGGTCAACACAGAAATCAGATTGCAAAATGTAGGCTTAAACTGAAGAAAGTAGGGAAAAGCTCTAGGCCACTCAGGTATGAATTAAATCATATCCCTGATAAATACACAGTAGAGGTGACAAATAGATTTAAGGAATTAGATCTGACAGACAGAGTGCCTGAAGAACTATGGATGGAGGTTTGCAACATTGCACAAGAGGTAGCAACTAAAGCCATCCCAAAGGAAAAGAAATGCAAGAAAGCAAAATGGCTGTCTGAGGAAGCTTTGCAAATAGCTGAGGAAAAGAGGGAAGTGAAAGGCAAGGGAGAAAAAGAAAGATACACCCAATTGAATGCAGAATTCCAGAGAATAGCTAGAAGGGATAAGAATGCCTTCTTAAATGAACAGTGCAAAGAAATAGAAGAAAACAATAGAATAGGGAGGACCAGACATCTCTTCAAGAAAATTGGAGAGATGAAGGGAACGTTTAATGCAAAAATGGGCATGATAAAGGACCAAAATGGCAGGGACCTAAGAGAGGCAGAAGAGATTAAGAAGAGGTGGCAAAATTACACAGAAGAACTATACAAGAATGAACTTAATGTCCCTGATAACCACAATGAAGTGGTCACTGACCTCGAGCCAGACATCCTGCAATGTGAAGTGAAAGGGGCCTTAGGAAAACTGAGCAGCAACTAAGCTAGTGGAGGAGACAGTATTCCAGCTTAACTATTCAAAATCTTAAAAGATGATGCAGTAAAAGTGCTACACTCAATTTGCCAGCAAATTTGGAAAACTCAACAGTGGCCACAGGATTGGAAAAGATCAGTCTACATTCCAATTCCAAAGAAAGGCAGTGCCAAAGAATGTTCACACTATCGCACCATTGCACTCATGCTAGTAAAGTTATGCTTAAAATCCTACAAGCTAGACTCCAGCAGTATGTGGATCAAGAACTACCAAAAGTACAGGGAGGATTTCGAAGAGGCAGAGGAACTAGAGATCTAATTGCCAACATCCACTGTATCATGGAGAAAGCTAGGGAGTTCCAGAAAAACATCTACTTCTGCTTCATTGACTATGCTAAAGCCTGTGATTGTGTAGATCACAACAAACTGTGGCAAATTCTTAAAGAGATGGGAGTACCAGACCATCTTATTTGTCTCTTGAGAAACCTATATGCGGGTCAAGAAGCAACAGTGAGAACTGGACATGGAACCACTGATTGGTTCAAAATTGGGAAAGGAGTCCAGCAATGCGGTATAGTGTCGCCCTGCCTATTTAACTTATATGCAGAGCACATCATGAGAAAGGCAGGGCTAAACGAATCAAAAGTTGGAATTAAGATTGCTGGGAGAAATATCAACAACCTAAGATATGCAGATGATACCACTCTAATGGCAGAAAGTGAAGAGGAACAAAAAAGCCTCTTGTTGCGGGTAAAGAAGGAGAGTGCAAAAGTTGGGTAGAAACTTAACATTAAGAAAACCAAAATCATGGCATCCGGCCCTCTCAATTCCTGGCAAATAGATGGGGAAGAAATGGAGGTAGTGACAGATTTTATTTTCCTGGGCTCCAAGATCACTGCAGATGGGGACTGTAGCCAAGAAATTAAAAGACACTTGCTCCTGGGGAGGAAAGCCATGGGAAATCTAGACAGCACACTAAAAAGCAGAGACATCACCCTGTCAACAAAAGTGCATATAGTCGAGGCTATGGTCTTCCCAGTTGTAATGTATGGCAGTGAAAGTTGGACCATAAGAAAGGCTGAGCGCCAAAGAATTGAGGCCTTTGAACTATGGTGCTGGAGAAGACTCCTGCGAGTCCCTTGGACTGCAAGGCGATCAAACCGGTCAGTCCTAGAGGAGATCAACCCTGACTGCTCTTTAGAAGGCCAGATCCTGAAGCTGAAACTCAAATACTTTGGCCACCTAATGAGAAGGAAGGATTCACTGGAGAAGAGCCTCATGCTGGGAAAGATTGAGGGCAATAGAAGAAGGGGACGACAGAGAATGAGGTGGCTGGATGGAGTCACTGAAGCAGTAGGCGTGAGCTTAAATGGACTCCAGAAGATGGTAGAGGACAGGAAGGCCTGGAGGAACGTTGTCCATTGGGTCGCGATGGGTCAGACATGACTTCGCAACTAACAATAACAACAACACGGATTCACCTGGTTCAAGCTGACATTTGCAGTATGCTCAAAGAAGTTGATCAGATAGAAAACACAAGAAGATTAAAAAAGAAATGATAAAAATATGACACAAAACACATTGACACAAAAAATATTAGCATTTAAAAGTCTCGCTAAAGAAAATTCTGTGCAGTTTAGTTTTATATCTATTTGCTGTTAAAAAAAAGTATAATAAATACATAGCTCAACATATAAAAATTGTGTGCAAATACTCCTGAGTGGAATTCTTTTAGAGTAAAACAGCGCAATTGAAAACAACCTATCACAAAACTGATGTAGAATTCATAGATTTATATGGACTTTCTCAAAATATTTGTTGGCTTAAACATATTTGAGGAAGCTGCATGGAAAATGCAGGCATCTTAGAGATCTATAAAAATAAAAAGATTTTACAAAAGCTGTAAAATATATATTATAGAGAGTTTTTTTTAAAAAAGAAAACAAAACAAATCCAAATGTAGATTCTGTTAATTTGTTAATGGACCAATAGATTTCTTCTAGTTACTGTAGTTCTATCAAGAGAAAACTAACAAGTATACTAACATTAAAATTCACTATGAATTTGCCAATTATTTGCCAAATTAATCATTTTTTAAAGCAGATTCAAACTATCAAGAGTTGAGAAATGGACATGCATATAAATTAACAAATCACTCTGGATTTTTCCAAGTCATGCCTCAGTCTAAGGTAACTTTAGAAGAAAAATTGCAGTATCCTAACTAAATTTTCTCCCTTAACTTGTATTGGAAAATCAGATAGACATTTCTTTGTTGGCTTGCTTATTTGCTCTGTTTATATACCATGAGATTCAACAAAAATGACTTCCAGTGGTATATTGCATAAATACATAAATCTGTTACCTCCTCACATCCAGTCTGTTGGTCTGACATCAAAACACCTCAAGGTAAGGTCGTGGATTGCCTTGCCTCTGTATATATTAAGAAACACTATTGATCATATCGATCATATGATCATATCATATCCCCCTTGGAGTTGTGTTCTCTTTGACTGCTTAGCTGAAACAAAAATCTTCTCTTGTTAGCTTCCCAATTATTAATGGATGGAAGAGAACTGAGGATGTAATAACATTGGGAGCTACATATATGTACACATTTTCTTCTATATCTTGTTTCATTTCCTTTTTTAAATGTCTGTCCTTTTTTTTTACCAAAATGAGAAACAGCATGTTCTTCCTTTGAGCTATTTGAAACTTCAACTCATTTGAGAACTGTTCCTTTTAAAGATAGAGGGAAAGTTACCAAAATACCAGATGTTTAATCAATACTCTTAACATTCTGAAAGTCTAGAGCAAAGAAACAAAATGTCAATTGAATCACTCTGGAAAAGTAGCTTTTTGATGTCAGCCATCTACAGTGTAATGTATTGATGCTCAAGCTGCATCAAAATGCATGCAGGACGGATGGGGGCTGAATTCAATAAAGCCAAAGTAAAGCTGGTTGGCGTCAAGAAGAGAGGAAATTTCACCGGTCCTTTCCATGGTTTCCTTCAGGGAAATGATAACCTGAAAGAAGGAATATTACGGTCTTTAAATGAGAAAACAATTCATAAAACTTAAGGTACAGTCAAGCCAAAATGAAGCATTTTAAAGACACATGATTTTATTCTGCAAATCTCTTATTTAAAGCAATGGGAATATCAGCAAAGGTCTGCCTGCCTGCAATGCAGCTGTCTTCCATGATGACAGTATCCAGGTAGACTTTTCCCTTATATTTCTTCAAGGAGAAAAGAAATGTCTCAGGATACACACTGAGTGACAACAGCCTTCCTTCCTTCCTTCCTTCCTTCCTTCCTTCCTTCCTTCCTTCCTTCCTTCCTTCCTTCCTTCCTTTCCTTCCTTCCTTCCTTCCTTCCTTCCTTCCTTCCTTCCTTCCTTCCTTCCTTCCTTCCTTCCTTCCTTCCTCCCTCCCTCCCTCCCTCCCTCCCTCTGTTGTAACTTTGCTGGAAATTTGCTTACCATTTTATAACTTGCACCTAGCATCATTTTGGAGCACAGTGAAAAGAAAATGACAATTAAATATTTTCAAATATGACAAATAAAATAAATAAACTACCCTTCAAAACTGAATGAATAATACCTGGGAAGAATTTTCCAAATTTCTTTCTGTTGCTAATCAAGTGAAAGAAGGAAAACCTCCACAACTTCTCCTTTAGCTCACCTCGCACATGCTTCATTTTGACTAATTCAGGACATAACTTGATTTAAGAGGACATGAATCTGAAACTCTCTGCAGTAGCTGTCTATAGAGATTCTCAGTCATCCCGGTCATGATTGTCCCAGAGATGCTTTTTCAAAAAGCAACTGAACTTTCTTTGTTTTTCCTTGAGGATGTTTTGCTTCTCATCCAAAAAGCTTCTTCACAACAAAGAAAGTCCAGTTGCCTTAGAAAAATCACATTTGAGTCCCGCAGTAGAGCAGGTAGAGCAATCCATGGTTGCAACATCATGCCGACAAAACATAAGCTTTATTCCATTTCTTCCTATATTATATTGATTTGCTGGTACTAACTACAACTAATTGAAAATGGGAACAAAATTCTTCCAAGAAAGGCATAAGACTAGACAAACAAAAAGCAATACTGTATGTCCAAGTTCAACTTTTGAATGAAATCATTTTGTTGGTATAACAAAATGTAGTTCCAAATGTAATCTTAAGGCAAAGCTATTATTTATAATATATGTATGATGTGATCCATTGGATACTTTTAACTTTTCAGATAGATACTTTAATATCTTTGAAGAAAATTCAGTTTTGGCTTCCTCCTTCATGCAAGTCTGAGATAATTTGTTCTTTACTTCAATTTAATTTAATTTTCCCCAGCAAAACCTTTTATAAAATTTTTGTGTCAGTTGTTTGACTGCTTGTTTTTAACTGTTTAAAACCAGCAAGAATCATGTGAATGGATAGCCACAGAAATTGAAATAATAAATAACTCAGGTGTGGTTTCCCATTACTGGAGGCCATTCTTTTGACTCCTTTTTTTTTTACTCTTGCAAAATCTCCCTTTTAAGAAAAGGTGCAACATATAAGCACAGGGTTCACTTTTTTCCTCACTCCTGTCTTTACCTGAAAATTGTTGCTTAATTCTCAGAATTGCTCAAAACAGCCCTTAGATTCTGAGGGCAAATGGAAAGCTTGTAACAGATTCTCCTGTCTTATTTTTTTTTCTTTTTCTTTTTTCTTTTAAAGGAAGACATTTCCTTTCAATATATACAAACTTAGCATTTACACATATTTACAAATGTGTAAATGCTGAAAACTGGAGCTAAATATATGACAATTTTAAAGGGAAAAATGCTAGATCTGTTTCTTTTTGTGCTGTCAGAAAGATAAAATTTTATTTTTCTCAAATTATTAATGGGCTACTTGGGAATTTGTAAGCTTGCACGGATGACATTTTTCTTTCCTTCACATAAAACATACATGGAAATTAAATAGTTTAATAGTTAAATTAACTTTATCTCTGACTCATTTGTTCTCTTCCTCCTCCTCCTCCTCCTCTTCCTCTCTCTATCTCATCCATGTTTTGTAGTTACAAAAAAGATGGAGCCCCCCCCAGAGATAGTGGCATTGACAGGGATGGCAAAGGAGCCAAGATGGTGGCACATTTTTAGGCAATTGAAATCTTGTTCCTTTCATATAAAGTTGTTTGGAATCCTGCACTTTGCCCCTACATTCCTATCCACAAAAATTTGTAATAGGGAAAAATTAGCAGTTGGCTATCAGTTATGTGAAAGGTATTTTAGAAAAAAACAACCAAAGCCTTTTCCCAAAGGAAAGGACAATGAAATAGAAAATGCCCCCATAATACTATACTTTCTGCAATAGTAGAAAAGAAGCTTTGTTCAGCATTTTTTTATCCATAATCATGTAATAGATATTATGACAACAGTCATTACCTACTAGTAGGGAGATACTGGATGCTGAGGAAGCTTACAAGAAAACTGTTCCATGGAGGTGACTAATGATCCATAAATCAAGCATCTTATTTCTGGTCATATCTAGATTGTTGAACCTTTAAGCTTAATGAAGGCCATCGTTGCTGATAACGCTCTTTTAGCACACTGCATTTTAAAGTAGAAAGGAACTATATAAATGTTGAGGCAGAAGCTACTTGTTATCCTGAGTTATGGAGTTTCCATAAGTAAAACTTGTGCAAAGATTTTGGAAGAACCAACCAAACACTTTTATCAAAGTCTGACCAAACAGAGTCAAAATTAAAAATACAGAGTGAGATACTTTATTCAGGAGATTATTGATGATCACACATAATGTCTGATAAAAGGAAGAAATTTATATTTTAAAGGATATAAAAATACCATTTTAACTGCTTATGCATGGCATAGCTACATTTTTACTGATACATTTTCCAGCTAGCCATACAGTTACCCATGTTGGATCACAGGGCATAAAGCAGGGAGCTGCCTCAATCCAGCCTCCCATTACAAATACAGCCCTCTATATGTATGCATCAAAAATACAAAGAAACTTTCCTGACACAGGATCAAAATGATCTGAAGAAAAGGTAGTATTTCATAATGGATGGGGGCAAAGATGTGGACAGAACAGGTATCAGTTATGGGAATAAGGCTGCTCTGAGAATTCTGAAAGACTCTGCTCTTGAGGACTTTCGAAGTGATCATCCATGGAACTAAAAACCTGTGAGCAACTCTTTGAGAAGACTGTCCCAGGGTTATCTCCAGGTTATCTCCATCTGAAAACTTCTATCTGGTTCCAAATAGGTTTATTTTCTAAAGTGGGTACTCAGAACAGAGCTTTTTCATGAAGTGCTAAGTTAATGGACAGTTTCATTCAGTAATACATTTAGTTTCAGACCATTTAGAATTTAATGTAGGGGTGTCTGAAAAGTCAAGTAAGATTGCTTGCATAAATAAACACCCCTTTTATGAGGAGAATTAGAGTGGGCCACACAGCTAGGTCAACCAAAGCTGGCCTGCAAAACTCCAGGTGACCAGTAAATGGTAGCAAAGAGATTGATGATTGGTTCTCCTTGCTTTCATCTAATTGTTGCAGGATTTTGTAGCCCAATGCACAGCTCCAATTTTCTTTGTGAACTGCTGGTTCATGAGCCCCATGCTGGTCTTGAGATGGGAAAGGTTTGCCTTTGGGGCAGGATAAAGTAGCAAGCGATTGTGTTATGGAAATGTTGAAGACGCTAATGCAATAAAATATCAAAATGTTGGAGGTCCTAGTGTAATAAAATATCAAAATCCTAGATAGCAAGCAACTCCTATGACCTTCAGAATGGGCGTTCAAGGAATACTCAAACTCACCTATTCTGTACTACTTGAAAGGATCTCATTCATTTTCAGGACTGGCAACTTTCTGCTTGCTCATTAATTTTCTAGAGCAAAGACATCATGTTGTGCCTCAAAACATATTGAATGAAGTGATTCTACTCTGTTGATCTAACCAACAATCTTGCCTGTTTATCCAATATTTCTAAATGTCTTGAAAGAACAAAATTAATGACGGGTATTACTCTTCTTTTAACCGGGAAGATGTTCTTCAGTACAGGTAGTCCTCGACTTATGACCACAATTGACTCCCAAATTTCTGTTGTTAAGTGAGATATTTGTTAAGTGTGTTTTACGACCATTCTTGCCACAGTTGTTAAATGAATCACTGCAGTTTTTAAGTTTGTAAGTTAGTTAAGTGAATCTGGATTCCCCATTGGCCTTGCTCATCAGAAGTTTGCAAAAGGTGATCACATGATCCCGGGACATTGCAACAGTCATAAATATGAAACATTTGCCAAGCATCTGAACTTTGATCACATGACCATGGGGACGCTGCAATGTGTAAAAAAATGGCCTTAAGTCACTTTTTTCAGTGCCATTCTAACTTTGAATGGTCACTAAATGAACTGTTGTAAGTCAAGGAGTACCTGTACCTGAAAGAATGGTGGGCTTCACAATGAAGATCACATCCTTTCTGCTATCCTATCTTGTCAAGGTATTGATTTAATAGCTAACCAGTTTATGTAATGTAACATGTAATGTAATGATGAGAATGACTCAGCAGGGTTTGTGTCTCTTTAAGAGCATTTGTATAAAGGAAAGGTTCTGCTGATGTGTTCTTTCTCTTCTGTTTCCTGCTGTAATTGTGGTTTGTTGGATCCTGCTGTATTAGCACATGTATGTATATTTTTCCTGGTGTATGATATTGTAGATAGTGTAAGACCATTTAATACAAACCACTGTTTACTGTGTTTACTCCTGGGTTATTTTCTAGAATTAAACAAGAGTAGGAATCTTAGAAAGGAAGGGAGGAATGGCAGAGAAACACTAGTTGTATTGTAGGTTCTACAGGGAATTATAGGAAAGATGCCCTGTGTGATTCTGAAAGAAGAGCCTGTGAAGTTCTAGTATAGTAAACTCACCTCTGCTGCCCCTTAATGACATCAGAGGTAAACTTTTTTGATGACACTGCTTTGATTACTCAATTCAACTGACTAATGAGATGGGTCTCAAAGACCTCAGGTTTAATGAATAAGTCTGAAGAGAATCCAAGAGTTTTTCAACTTCATTCAGTTGATTTGCAAAGATTTGTTACAACTTTTTTCCCCTGCTGTGTTATGACAGGATTTAGACATTATCTCTGTGCTTACAAGGCCTACAAAGAAAGAAAACAGAGCATCAGTCACCTGGTAATTATATAGCAACTGAAAGGCCATTTAGTTACTGTGGGATAAGCA